>NC_034413.1:8634947-8827447 GCF_002078875.1 Numida meleagris | reverse complement strand
CAGCAGCCCGAGATGTGGTTTACATATTGGGGAGACAATTGGGAGCTTATTTGCGCTTATCTTTTTTCAAGTTAAAAGGCATGACATCTACTGAAAACAGTTCCTGAGGTTTAAAAGTATACATCTGAAAAGAGATGGAATACTTTGTCTAAATTCTACATTTGTCTTAATATGCAGTTACATGTTGTCAGTTTACCCACCCGCAATGATTGCTAGCACACACTGCAGACTCCAGTTGTTTTTATCTTTACTTTTATTCGTATAAGTAAAAAATATCGTTTTAATAAGTTTATAAGATATTAACTACAGCTGATATATAACAAGGTTATCAGCTCAATTTTCTTGCAATCAGTTCAGTGGCTGATTATGCAGCTGTTTCTTTGCAGTGAGAGAAGTAAACAAACCATACCCTAAAATATACAGATAGAATCAAATTAAAGGAGAAGGCTAAATTTCAGGCTCAATTATTTAATTAGTTTCTGTTATTGACTGACTGCAACTCTTCAGTATTTTCAAAATGTTTTCACTAAATTTTGGCAATTTCTATGTATATATGCTTAAAACTGGTAATAGTTAAGCCTCCAAAATCTCATCCCCCTAAATAAAGCTTATGCGAAGTTACAGAAAGTTGTAGAAAATGTATGTTTTAGCAGCAAAGTAATTTTCTGGCAGAGAGTCCCAATTAATTGGTATGTTCCAATATCTTTTTAGAACTCAAGCCTTGTTTAAGAGTTAAATTAGGTTCAACCCTTCTAGAGTTAAATATGGCTAAGCTAAATGAGTGGTATTACTAAAGTGCCTGCATTTTAATTATTCTGGGCTTCGTGCTCTGAGCAATAATGAAATTGAAGTTTGGAACATACAATGTAGATTTTGGAGGACACAGGGAGAATTAAATCTCTTGCTCTAGAGGATGATACATTAGAAGAAATGGACATGTGATAGCAATTAAATTTGCTTTCCTATAGATTTTCACGTCTCTTATATCAGTGGTCATAACAGGTTTTTTTAATAACTATTTTAAATTGGTCCAAAATGACTTCTCATCTACTGTGTATGAGTCTGGACCTTCCATATAGAAAAGCGTATAAAAATTCAGCCTGATCATTTTGGAGAAAGAATATCTTACATCCTTTTTTACTCTTTTTGGAATATGCTTTATAGGAATAGTGATCATGTTAACTTCCATTGCTCCATCTCCATGGTGATTTCTGAGAAATATGATTGGAGAGCAAATGTATATTTTTATGGAAAAGGTGACTTTTGGTATCAAAACCAGATACAACTACACAGAATTAAGCAGTTACTCTAATTCATCCCATCTTTGTGTCTGCCTTTACTTTTCATGATAAGCAGTGATACATGCAGTCCTTGTTGCCTGAACTATGTGAAGAGTACTAGGTTAGCTGTGTTATATGGTATATTAGTATGAAATAATTTGGAGACTATGCTTTCGGAAACATTTGCATCATTGCAGTGTAGTTTCTTGCAGAAGATTTTTATGGGAGCAGATCAGTTATACTTAGTTCTTGCCATGTATCATGATGATTCTAGGTATGAAGGAGTTTAGATTAATTCAATGCAATGAAAGAGTTTGCCTTTGGAGATACTGTATGATCATTTTTTGTTGAGGTGTTAAATGATTTCATTTAGGAGTTTCAGTTCATAATTCGGTTGGCTTAGACTCTGTCTTGCCTTCATATTTACTGTTGTTGCATAAAGATCTTATCTACTCAGCACTGCTGAGGCCATATCTGGTGTCTAGTTTCAAGGTCTGGGCTTCCCAGTACAAGAAAGACGTTGGCTTACTGGAGTGAGTCCAGCAAAAGGCCATAATGACAAATTAAGAGACTGGAGCATCTTTCATCTGAGAAGAGGCTGAAAAAGCTAAGATTGTTCAGCATGGAGAAGAGAAGGCTCGTGGAGATCTTATCAATATATAGAGATAGCCCCTGGGAGAAAACAAAGACTGAAGAGCAAGACTCTTCTCGCTAATGTCATATGACAGAAACAGGGGCAATGAGCACAAATTAAAACCAGTGAAATTCCATCTGAACACAAGAAAACATATTTTTCACTGTGAGAGTGGTCAAACACTGAAGTAGGTAGCCCAGCGTGATTATATCCATCTCTGAAGATATTAAAAATCTGGCTGGATACATTCCTTGTTTCTTGGTGACCCTGCTTGAGCCGGGGGTTGCACTAGGTGATCTCAAGAGATCTCTTCCCGCTGTCAGCTGTTCTGTGACTCTGTGAAGGTGAGGAGGCAGAGGTGACAACCCTTAAATATCTATTCTACTTTCTTTATATGATGTCTTTTCATAATTATGGATGTGTATGTTGCATCTTGTAATGAAGTTGGATCATTTTCACCTCTGGAGTGAGTCAGATTTGGGGCTTTCTTATTACCTTCATCAGCAAAAATACATATACTGTTTTAACCTGCCCCTGTGATCATCTAAGGATTAATCTAACATCACGTAACTAATTTAATGCAATTTCGCATTACCACTCCTGAAACTTGCCATGGTAAATTGGAAGCTTTTTTGCTGTTTGCATCTCTAAATTGATAAGCCCTTTCATCTTACGTACAGTTGTTCATACAAGCTGAGGTCTCTTGGAAGGTCTGACTTCTTTCTGTGAGTGATGCCACTGATGCATGGGCTTTAGTGGAATCTGAACAGGATGCCACTTATGACACCATCTCTATGGCGCTAGCCACACCGCTTTTGCTGTTTGTTGGCTATCATTTGTTGTTGCTGGGGATGTCTGAATCTGCATATAAACCTTTTGAATGACTAAGTGAAGCATTTGCTGTCTGGTAACCAATTCTAGAGTACTCAATGTCTACTGTAAAGAGAACATTATCCTAAATGCTCATGGGGATATGTTGCAAATGTAATAGGTATTTGAGTTGCTGATTTCGCAGACAAGTAAGTTCATCAGAACATTTGCACGTTAATTGACCAAGTTGTACAGCACAAACACATGAGGGTCAGCTCTCTGGACATATCAGGAAAACCACTGCCCTTTTGAATCTTGAGGGTCCCTGTTGTTTCTACCAAGTAAGGCAACAGCTGATAGCACTGCAGAGTGCACTTACCTGCTTTCTAAAATCAAAATATTGTTTTAAAAATTATTACTTTTTGTTATTTTTCTATTTTTTTCTGTTACTGTCAGCTTTGGTGATAGGGAGCAGACAAGTTTACAGCCTGTTTCCAGCACCATTCATTACTTACGATATTAAGAACTAAAGTGGATAATATTAAGTCATCATTTTGCAGCAGTCACTGTGACGTAGTACCTGAACCATCAGCCTATGGCTGTGTGCTTTTATGTATCAAGCTGTCATTTGCTAACTGTAATTTGAGTAATCTCTCCATATTTCTCAGAGTTCCATAAACTTCACTCTGAGCTATGGGAATCAAATGTACAGTGTTATTATTTAATATTGCATGCAGATGTGAAACACTGTATCAGGAAAAAGAAGAGCAAGCCTTGTTGTGGGGAACCATAGTTATTACGTTTGATTTGCTTTCTATGAGTTCTTATGAACTCTCAGATACTTTCTAGGGAAAAGAAAAAAGCAACTGTTGTGTGTATGTATCTACATAGACATCACATTGTTTCATGACAATGTAAAGGGATGCAACCTTTGAATGCTGCTCAAGCTTTCATGGCAAAACCACGTAATATGTTATTATGGAGCACTTTTCTTCATGACCCTTCAATATTTCTGTAGCATTCAGTATATGTAATCTAAGAACAAGTGTTGAGCTTTGATCTGTTAGTGATGATCATTGGATATTGTGCTCTGGCTCTGAGTATCTCTTAGGTATCTGAGCTACTAGAAGAATTTGTAGTTTGAGGATAACAAAATTATTAATTGCGCTGAATCTTAAGATTTTCATTGGCTTCTGTTTTTAAATCCCTTTTTAAATGTGATATGTAAAAATGGCATTTTA
Organism: Numida meleagris; assembly: GCF_002078875.1. Lineage (NCBI taxonomy): Eukaryota > Metazoa > Chordata > Aves > Galliformes > Numididae > Numida > Numida meleagris. The sequence goes on along the minus strand of NC_034413.1, from coordinate 8,823,482 downwards.
AAGCGAAGAACTCAAAAGAAGGAAAACTGTTGTTCCATTAACAGAAATATCTTCTGTATCTTTAAGTTGCTTAAAATATTTTCCCATTCTCCGTACTGTTTGGAAATCTGAGAAATATGCAGTTCTGGAACAGCTAAAGGAGAAATATCTCTGAACAATTGACAGAACCACCCTTATATGACATGAATAATTCTCAGTGCTAGGGGATCCAAGTAAATTTCAGTGGCTTTCAGTGGTTGTTGTAATGAACCTCCCTTTGTGGAGTGATCCATAAATATATAATGTAATGTAGTGGTAGCCTTGCTGACAGGCAGATGGTCAGACCCTCCCCAAAGTATTGGCACCCTTCTAGGTGGAAAGCAAATGAGAATCTCATTAGACAAAGAGGTATGTTTACTTCTTTATGAAATAATTATAGTTACTGTCTTATCTGGATGAAGAGTTGAATGAAAGTACAGTGAAGGAATCAGTGAAATTGTGTTAAATGTTTATAGAGGGCTCCTGAAGGTTCAATGATTTTAGCATGAATAAGAAACTGTTTTAATACAGCTCCTGTAGGTCTCTTACCAGATGTGACAAATACAATTTAATATAGTGCATTGTCCTCAGCAGCATGTGACAGGCCAGGATTCCTGACTCCTTTGACTAGTACAACATCCTGAACCCAAGTTCTTGCAAAGAGGGACGTTTTCTGTATTTCATGGGGTTGTTGTGCTGTTCAGGTATCACGTAAACAAGACGTACACCAGAGCCGACAAAAAATGTGTGAAACCTTAGAAACTGAAATAAGTATATCTGCTGATTTGATTCCATTTCAGCTGCAAATCTGGGGGCTGGTTTTTCAGGCAGACAGTAGAGTAAAAGTTAATGTGATAAAACTAAAAAGTGTTTGCTTAGCTTAGAAGAATTTTGAATGGGTCTAACATTGTAGTAGAAATGCTAAGTTGTGGTTTGAAGCAGTGATTGAGAACCTGGTGGGAAGGTTCCCTGGTGGCAGGGCCAACCCAGGGGAGCTCAGGTGCAAGCAATGCACTGAATGACCAGGAGTGGAGTCAGGATCCACCCCTTCCCAGGCTTCGTGTAAGGGTTGGCAGTGGAGGCAAGGGTATCTCACAGGAGATCTCTGTCTACCTGAGGACCTTGTTGGCCTTCCAGGTGTAAGCAGCTTCTTTCTCTTATTTCTTTGCTCACTGCTGTTGCATCTGAGCGGATCCTTACTTGTTATGGCCTGGGATCTTGTTGCTCTGTTGTCTTGCTGAGCTTTCCATAACGTTACAAACATCCAGTGTTTATTTAAGGAAAACCGAACCCTAATATTTATATGTGTACGGCTATATTAGATTGATGTGAAGGGTATTGCTTCTTTTGTGTTGTAATTTTGTGCACTTATTTTCTGTTAGTTAACATCACTTAGGCTTTTATATCCATGTTCTATATTCAGGTACGCGCATATTCCAATTACACTTGAGCTCCAGATAACTAAGAGTATGTAAATGGAAACCAGGTTCTGAAAATTAGGACCTTGCGTCTAGTGCCCCTTGCTTTAAATAAAAAAGGCTGTTCCTGTCCCAGATATTTACACTTATTATCCACCTATTTCATCTCTAATGAATTATTCATACATGTGTATGTGAATACTGTATGTAAAATCTTTCATTAGAGAAAGAGGGCTTCTGAGTTCTGGAGCATATACCAATATCTCCTCCTCAGGTGTTTCTTTGATATGCCAGAACATCTTTCTACTGAAATCTTAATCCAAAGTTTCCACAGTGAAATGAGTTTTCATGCAGTTTCCAGTCACCATCAGAGAGAGCTTTTTCATGATCCCTGTTTCTTCTGCTAGCAATGGTATTTCATGTTTCATATATAATTTTTTTTCTTTGCTGGCTGATCTCTATTAAAATCTGTTTATTGTTTCGGAAATTCATTTTGAAGTGGCATATTGCATTCCCACATCCCTAAGCCCTCTGCCCTTCTTTGGAGTCTGGGCTTTAAAGTGGGGAGGAGGAAGAAATAGAGAGAAATTTTTGTTTCTCAGGATGTCATTCCTCAGGAGTATCCCAACTGTCTGGTCATGGGGGGAAACTTGCTAGGGTAGAGCTACTGCCTTGTAAAAGGCAGAAACAGCATCAGGAGGGTGTGGACAGACCAGGCTACTTCGTTTCCATTCCTCAGTGTTTTACAGTGCATTTATTTGTTTTATTTGTTATACTGAGTCTTTTTTCCAGACACTACTGCATTTTTTTATGCAAATTATGGCACCATCTTAAAAACAAAAAAACACCAACCTTTAAAACATTAGGGGTAAGAAAAAAGACCAAACTTTTCCAACTACTTTTTTAAGGTTACAAGAAAATACTTGGACAGAGTTTTTCACACTCTATGCAGTATTGTTAGATCACTTCTGTTAAAAGCTTATCTTCGGATACTCAGCACCTTTCAACTTGAATTCCAATAAAATGGATGCTTATCTTTCCTTTCACCTCAGTAGGTTTGGGATTATACCATTAAGGCAGCAAATAAGGAATGTCATATCTGTTCAGTAGTACAGATTTGCTATGGTATACGAGGCAAAAGTGATCCAAATTTGGCTTTTGTCCCATGTTCTGGAAGAAGTCCCAGTTTAATGCTCACTAATGTTCAGGAATTCATTATTGTGTTTTATGTCATGCAAAAATTCAACCTCAGTCTCATTAGGAGCAGGGATTGAGTTGAAATAAGGTTGTTTAAGCTGGATTTCTGGATGAGCAAAACATTGCAGTATCTTCTTTAAAAATACTTCATTATATTTAATGGAAGGATAGTTTTCAGATTGCAGATTTTATTCCATGTCTGTATGATTATTTATGTGGAATGCGCATGGGAAGTAATTTAGCACAAAATTTCTTGTATCTGAAACAGTGTTTCAAGTAGTCTGAAGTTACAGTACCTTTCATGTTTGAAATAATTTAGCTTCAGGGAGGCTTCCCCTTATAGTAACTTTCAGAATTTGCTGTCCAGTTCTGAATGCTCATACTTCCTTAAAATGTTACACAGTGTAATTAATGCTCAAGATCAAGATTTTCAAACAATCACTTACTTTTCACCTTTAGCCTTCTTTGGATTTATTTATCTAGTTTGCAAACATCTCAGTTTGGAATTGGACCTTGTAAAGCTGAATTTCACTTGTCATGGGAAGTATTTATTTTTACCTTGGCTCTCAGCATGTAAGGCAGAGCAAGGGAAGAAGGTGGAAAATGCAGATCTGAATGAATAGTAGCTGCTGTTTCTAATAATCCAAGTAAACTCTCCAATCTACCTTGTTGTGACAAAGGGATAATGGAAAAATTCTCAAGTTTGTCTTTCCTCCAAATATGTAATATCCTTCCTCATTTGTACATTGTTGCCAGCCAGTGTGCCTAGATGTCACTTAAACGTTCATCTAAAACACTCAGGTTGTCTTATAATTAGACAACCCATTGTAATAAATCAACAAAGAACGCAAAGTTATGGCTCTGACAAGGTGGTGATCAACTATTGTTGGCCTGAAAAACATTCTTGGTCAGGTTTTGTATTCTCCCTGACAAAAGCAAAATGTAGAAAGCTTGACCAAAAAGCTTCAGATACTGAGGAAGTACTTTCTAATGGGCAGAATTTAAATCTTCATAAGCTGTCCCTAGATTCTCTTCACTTTTCCTCTATCCTGTGCAGCACAAACTTTTTTAGAACTTTCACCCAGTGAAATGAATTGATTCCAACTGATGCTGGTTTTGCAATGTCACAACCTTTAAAAGAGCACAGATTAGCAGAATTACAAGTATGGATTTTGAACTTCAAATACAGAATCATAGAGTCGTAGAATTGCTCAGGTTGGAAAAGACCTTCAAGATCATCAAGTCCAACTGCAACTATGTTATGCTTAAGCCTTGCTATTTTAATGGCTGCATTTGGTGATTTTGTTGTCCATAAAATGTAAGCTGCATATTTCGTCAAAGTACTTTAATGAGTTATCATTTTGGGTGCCTGAGTAAACAACATGACTTTCAGTAGATTTTAATGGATTTTTCACTACATGGACACCGATGAATTTGCACAGCGTGAGGTCTTGTTGGGCAAAGAGTCTTTATATTCAACTTACATCAAGAAGAAAAGTTGATGAGCTTAGGCTTGAAAATATAAAATACACCTTAGTTGTTTGTTTTTTTTCTTATATATATCTTGTTTGAAGCCTTCTACCTCTTCTTCCTGTCAGGCTAACAGTGTTTTCCTCCAATTGCACTAGAGAACAAAGTTTAACATTAAAAAATTATTTGTATTGAGCATGCTTTTCTAGGTAAAGTCAATATCAAAAGGGTTCTCATGATAGATCATCTTTCAAGTGCAGTATTTTGCCCTTTTGCAACTTAGGACTGAAGAGTTATAGTTACACAAATACAGTTTTCTTTTCTCTTACTAGAAGTAAGGAGGGAGAAAAACCCAAACTTCTGTCCCCAAGTGAGACATAAAAGCAGATGATTGAAAAACACCATTCTCATCTCAGTGTAGAATGAGAAAAGATATTATCTAGGTATTATTTCTTCATCTTGTTTAAATAGTATTTTGTGCTAATGACTTTACTACCCTGCTTAAGAGAATCCTTCTACTGATTCTGTGGTTTTGTTTTCTGTATTGCCAGCTCTTCCAATATTTCTACTTTCCAGCATCAGCTATCACTTTGTTGTTTTTCTGCCATTTGCTAATACTTAACTCACTTTACTTCACTAGCTCAAAAAATGTAAACATTAAGTTTTATATGAAACTTTATACTCTTGGCCTAGTCACCACAACTGTAATAAACACTCATGATTGTAAACAACGGCAATTAATGGCGGAACATAAATATGTATTGAATTCCAAGTGTGTGTGGCTGCATGCATTGATGTACATGCTGGGGAAGTTGGCGGCTTTGCTCATACATTAGCAAAAAGATTTGCAAGAACGTGTTTCCATGAGCTTGTACTGAGGTCAAGTTCAGTGCAGTGATATCTGAATACAGGTATCGTGTGTAGCTAAGTGTTGTGGTTTGCGTTTTTGTGAAATGAATCACATGGTTTACTTTGTTTATCTTGCAAAGATAAACTTTGGTGCAAAGGCAATCTCTTACATCTGCTTGGCTAGTTTCTACTGCAGTGAGCTTTTCCATATTTTATGGCCTCTGTGACTATAAATATGATTTTGGAGAGTGTTCATGTGTTTTGGCATTTAGTTCCTGTTTAGCTCTCTTGTGGGTTCTAGTCAGAGAAGTGTTTAGTATACTTAAACATGCAAAACAATTAGATGAAGAGGGTGTTTCAGTCTTTATTGTATTGATTACTCATGTAGATGCAGTAACTTTTGATTTTATTCCATGTCTTGAAAGTACTAATCTGATTTTACAATTGAGTTTTGTAAGATTTCCACTTGTTGAACGTCTTGGCACTTCAACAATTGAGTGGAATGCCATCTTGAGACATTTCATCCAAAGGACTGATTATCTTTGCTTTACTACTTATGTAATTACTTTTGTCATTTTAGTAATGGGGATTGCTGCTCTAGTGAAAGTAATACCAAGTGGAGAAGTGTTAAGAATGAACATTAGATATCATATTAAATATATTTTAATTATTTTCCTTTTAGAAAAAAAATGAACTTTTTATGATGAGGAGCTGTTTTAAACAATATAGAAAATATGATATTTTCTTAAAATTTAAAATGATGAATCAGTCTTGCCCAAGTGTTAATGACCAAGTGTAGGGCTTTTTTTTGTGTACATACTAAAATATTCTGCTCAATAAAAATTCTAGAGTCAGCATAAGCTTTAGAAATTTCTCACAAAGTGATGTGCTGGATTAAATCAAATCCATTGTGTAGTTCTATATGTTTGTAAAGATTGGTGCTTACCATTTTACTTTGTTGTCCTCTTAGGTACATTGTTAAGTGCACAATCACACAATTCTTAAAATATTTTTAAAACTTTGACCATTTGTAAGAAACAAGCCCTTTTATTCACCTCTAATGCTTTGTATTAACATGCTTGCACCTTTTTGTCCAGGACATATTCTGGTAACAGGAGAATTCATTTTACTGAATATTTGTCATGTAAGCTTATGAAAATATAAACCAAAGTTTTAATATGGGCAGGTAAAATACTTAATTAGTAGTGAACGTACCTCTGTCCTGTTGTGATGGATCTGTATTTGCTCAACTACTCAGTTACTGTTCTCAGGAAGCAGATGACCTCTGTTTTTATTCCTAAATATACCACAAACCTGAAGACTGAGTATTAACAGTATGAGTTCCGTACAATTTGGAGACTATCAGTCTTTTTGTTACAGCCTATTTAAATATAAAACAGCAATTTCCACCTTACATGATGATGATCATGGAAAGTTCTTAAATTGTGAAGTTCTTCAAATGCTCTGAATATTATGATTAATATCCTTGTTAACTATTTTAAGTGCTTGCCAGTAATGCACATTATTCCTTGTTTGTGCTTTAGGTTAAGAGTATCTCCATACAAATAAAATTCTTTAGTAATCTAACATGTAGCATCTGCATTCTAAGAAATTACATTACTGAGCATTTGTTATACTGGTGTATCAATCTCCAAAAATACCTGTATGAGCTTGGCATTTCCTGCAGCTTATTTCCTTCCCAACCATTTCCTAAGAGTATACCCCAATCTTCGTTGATAGTTGTCTCTATAAATTATCAAGAGACAAATGGCTCACTTCCATTTTTCCTTTAGAGGTGTGATGACTTGAGTTACAAAGTACAAATCAGAAGAAAAATGACAGGAGTCTGATCCATTAAAGGCAGAAGTATTTATCTTAATTTTGCTGGAAATCACATTTAAAAAAAATGAGCCATAAGAAGAATCTTGAAGTCCAGTACTGTATTTAGGTACTTCTTTTATAATAGTGATGTTATACATTATATATATATAATATATATATTGTGTGTGTTAATCTCTAGTTGATATTGGGCAGCTCATAATTGAGACTCATTTTTGGTGCTGGGAAATAACATTACAGATCTAGCAATGACCATTGTGTGCTTTGGCAACAATAAATTCAGAACTGAGGATAAATTTCATGAACTTCTAGGTTAATGTAAGGTGTAGTGTTGAATACTGTTAGAAAATGATGGTAGTAGGCTCTATTCTTAACTTTTTATGCTTTTGAATTTTTGTATCATGTCAAATACAGTGGTTTCTTATCTCCAAAGATTAAATGTGCCCATTTTGACTATGTAATATTAATATATGGACAGGAAATAGAAGTCAGTATCCAGATTTGTTGACCCCTGAGATGTAATATTGACCTCAGTGAGTATTAACTTCTCAGATCAATAAATGCTGTTATTGACCTCAAAGAAAAATCAATGGCAGCTTGTTAATTTGCAAACTATGACTGCAAGAAAATGGTACACATTTTGTTCTTCATTATCACGTATTTATATCTATATTTTAACGCCTTCAGTATTTCCACCTTGAGATCATCGTGTCAAAACATTTCAATCCTGGCTGTTAGAAGCTTGAGGAGACAGGCATTGTACGTTATAGAATAATTGATGAGTAGTATGTGTTATTTCCCATGTCTCATAAAAATAGCACCCTGAACAGTTGTATATCACCTGTGTTGTTTTCATTTTTTTGGATAGTCCATTCTGTTTCATTTTCTCTGGTGCACTTCATCAAAACATTGCATAAAAGTACTATATTTTAGCTGCCAAAAAACATTTCTACATGAATAATGAGGGGGATGAAAGACTAACTACTGGAAACAAGGAGACTGAAAGTGATCACTGTAAAAATCATAATTAATATACAGTAGATTTTTCCTATTTGCATAAAGATGACAGGTTTCTAGGCAAGAATATGCTCTTCAGCAAGTTGAAGTATAACTATGTGACTATATAAAAAAAGTTTTAAATGACAAAGTATTGGTGGAGAGGTGTTATTTTCTATCATAGCAAGTTTTGTATATAAACACTGAAATGTCAGGTTTTACATAGTTTGAAATGTCTAAAAAATGCCTATTGCTGAAATTCAAATGTCATAACAGTTCCTCTGCATATATATCACTTTGATATTTAAACTTAAAAACCTCATAAATGATTTAATATTACTTTGGCCTTGTTATGATCTGACTGCCAAAAAAGGCAGAGGCTGATTTTTATCTGGTCTGGAGAGTGGTGTTTTCATTCACAGAAGACAAAGCACAAGTCTGTCAGCTTTATACAGTCATTAATTCTGATACATCTGCAGTGATCTTGGCAAACTGATTGCTATGTTTAAAAAACTTTTCCTTCATTAAGTTACAATGTGAAAGGTATTCAAATGCAAAAACAAAGCAATAGTTTTATTTTTACACACTGAAGTGGCTGCAGTTTTCTATTTTGCTAGTTTGATGGCCATACAATTTTGCCCTCTAGTTCTATGAGCTCCCAGAACTTTATGCATCCACATTGTCCGTCTGAGGGATGAGGTTAATGGTATTGTATTCATCCTGCAGATAGGAAGACCAAAGTATAATGAAGTTAAAATAAATAAGCACCAAGCTAGATTAATCTCTGAGTCTCGGAAAAGGATGCTGGAACAAATCTGGAAAGAGCTCAGTAGCGATTATGCAGTGTCTTTTCTGTCTTACAGACGAAGTCCTGACTTGTCAGGTAGGACTGTATCTGTCCACTGGCATTTCCTACAGAAAACTGCACAGACATCCCAAATCGTAGGAACAGTTTCCTATGAATTTGATGTTCTGAGTCATCTTTGAGTAACCACACGTTTTGAATCCTACCACAAAAGAGTGAACGATGGAGGAAGTCAGTAGATGTTTAGAGGGCAGAAAGTTCCTAGTCACAACTCAGGAGTAGAGAAATCATGTTAGTCTTACAGTTTAGGATCATCCCTTTTCAGTCCACACTAGCTGCAGAGCAGCACCTGGCTATTCAAAGTCCCAAAATGTCTATCTGAATTTTAATAGTAAAACTAGGAATAAAGAAAATCTCCTCATAAATGAGAATGAAATATGGCTCCTTGACTTTGCAAACCACTTATTTTTCAACTGCTGTATAGTCTGCTCAAGAACACTGCTACGGTGATTAGATATCAAAATGGCCCCAGCATTACAGAATTACTCCACCATTACAGGAAATGGTGCTGGTGTCAGATTTCACGGTGCCTTAATGGTCATCTTCCACACCGTGAATTTTCTACTCTGAAAGCATTATCTTTATAGTGTATAGGAGTTCGTGGAAAAAAAGCCTTAGGAATTCAAACTTCCAGTCCTCTGTTATGATCATCTAATGCATCATTTGGCCTTGTAATATTGTTTGTAATTACTAGAACTGTTGACTTAGCTGATGGGAAACTCTTAAGACTGATAGTAGGTCTAACTTCTTCAAAAGAGAAGGAAGAATAATATAGTGCATAATTTAAAAAAAGTCTTCCTGAGAATCCAGTGCATATGGTATGTCAGAAGGAGTTCATCTTATCACTGAATTTAAATTTTCAGTTTGTGTTACTGACAACACAGCCACCGATTTCCATAATTGAAACATTTTGAGTTTTTGCACTAATGGGCAGTGGGGCACAAGCTAGCAATGTTAGGAGACAAGATGTTCTGCTCAGCCTCTGTGAATTACTTTTACTCTCTACATTTTGCTTTATTAAGAGAATTTTCCATTTACTTCCTATTTTGGGAAAAAGTCTCGACATTATTAAAGTACATAAAATATTTGATGCCATAAAATGGATCTATTTTAGTTTGATAAACTAGAAATGTGCTGCACTGTGAGGGTCATAGCTTATAATACATACTGTTAGTAGTTTTTCATTTTTCTATATTAAGAGATTAGTGAAAAATAAGCTCTATCAATTAAGTTTTATTGCAAAATTATCTTCAGATGTACAGCAGTGAAGATGATATTGAGTGATAACACTAGAGTGGATTTTGTATAAAGCAATTACAGCTTGAAAACCACAATCTGAATGAAAATATTGCTCAGGGTTTTTTTTGTAATCTGGTATTAATACCAAAAAACTCTTCCTTTAGAAAGTGCTTAAATTACCTCTATTAAACACAAGACATTTCTAAGGTGTTAATGTGTGCTATTGACTGAAAAATTCTTTATAGATTCCTGCTTTCACTGTTCATGCTTTGGCAAATCTGTAAAGTACATATAAATACACAGTTCCCCTTCTTAAGATGATTCTCTGTTCATAGGATTGCCATGTTTTCCGAAAGATACTACTTTGTTTATATGAAAATCAGAGTTCTTAATTCAGTAAGTAATTTATGTAGGTGCACTTTGATGCTGTAGAATCTTTTGCAGACTTAATGATTTACTCTGAGAGAAGCAGCAAATCTTTTTCACAGTACAATGTAATATATATAGCCACATATGTTTCCTTGACATGTTATTCTGAAGTTGAAAGTGCACTGAGCTTTGTAAAATGCATTTCAAGAACTCCAAAAGTGAATTGTTTAATTCTGCTCATAGTTAATGCAATCTTCTTGAATGCTCAAATTGCTCCTATCGGAGGATTCCATTGTGCCATCCCACCTTTGACTAAACAGGCATTCCCTCAAAACATGTAAAGGACTTGGTTATGTTAGAAAAACAAACAGAATCGTTCAAGAGGAAAAAAAAAAAAACAGTTCAGTCCCTATTTGTGGCACAGGGAGTTTTGCATCTAGCATTCACTTTGGAATAGCATCATTCAAAATGTTTTACTAGGTGCATGTATGGGAGTAGCTCTCTAAAACACTTGATTTGGAACAGACTGAGTAGTACCTAAAGGAGGGTCAAATTACTTCAGAAATGTATCAGTTGCACTCTGTTGTTTCATTGTAGATAAATAGTTTGCAGCTCTGACCAAATCTCCAGTGATGCCAGCATGAATCAAGACAATTGAGTCAAGTGGTTACAGGTTTCCATCCTTTCAAATTGATCAAATTGAAATAGCCCATTAGGAATTGATTTAAATCAGTTTAGATAAGAACAGTCTTAGTCCTGGCCCTTGAGGCTTTGGCTACTGAAAGTTCACTTGAAGCTGGACATACACAAGCTCCACAGGCCATCAACTTTATTAGTGTGGAGATAAGCTGATTAGATCTTGTCAATCAAAGGTGCCAATATCTCAATTGAGCGTCTCTCCCAGTCTTTCTCTCCTTCTTTGTTGCCCGCTTCAATGCCTTAAAAAAAAAAAAAAGTAAGCAAGAGAGATGTGTGGTATGCATCCCCCTGGTTGTCACCAAGCAGGGTGCAAGGGTACTGTGATGATGTGATGACTATATTAAAGGGGACATCAATTTGTTTTAAAGTGTTTTGATTTTTTTATGGTGGCATTAAGAGAGAGAACATTGTGGTTGCAGCTTTACTAGAAAGCAAAGAGTTCTAGAAGGAAAAAAAGTGTTTCTTTGAAACCTACCGGGTCTTTGAGTCTTGCTGTGCCAATGGGCGCTTAAGTGCTCCTGTAACTGGCACACTCTGATCTACCACCGGCTTAGGTACTCTTCTTCTGTCCAAATTATTCATTTCATCATTATGAAAAAGATATGTCGATGTTAAATCCTTGCTGAAGTAATTTTTAATAAATAAGTTAGGTACAGCCCTGTTTGGGAAATGTTTGATTATGCCTGTAATGAGCATGATATATTTTAACAATCTGGGAAATTATAGTGTGAGTTAAGGTCAGGCTAGAACATATGCAGTGGCTGTCTCTTTGAAAACGGAGCTATACATGCACTGAATTAATGCGGTATGCAGGTATTTGCATCTCTGCTTTATAGAGGAAAAAGCAGAAAACCAGAGCATCAGCTGCAAAAATGTAATAGTACAGTGTTTCAGCTTTAGGCTTCATCATATGGTTAAAGATGGTATAGAGGAAAACTGGGCTTTTGTTCTTCACATCTGAAGTTTGCTCACACCATGCCTCCCTCGTACTTCAAATGCAAACAACAGAAGCCCATCCTTTTCTTCCATCACCCTACACTCGCCACCCAATGAAGGCTGGAGCTACAGTGCTGTAGAACTACATTGCCACACTGGATTATCTCTTTATCAGTTATTCTTCACTCCACTGTATCAATTTTCCACTCACCAATCAGGCACTCCTCTTAGAAAGACTGTTTGACCATTTCTTCTAGATAAATGTATTTGTAGCGATGCAGATCCACACAGGCAACTCGTGTGCTGCATGTCTTGGGGACAGAAAGGGAATTACCTGCTCCTTCCAGGAGACTTCAAGTGTGTCCCCTCTAGTTAGCACTACTACTTGGGGATATTCCAGGAAAAAAGAGATCTCATATCTTTGGGAGGGACCGTGAAGATCTTAATTATTCACTTGGGTGCTGGTGCTCTGATGTGACCCTTTTTTGTGTTACAAACAGCAACGCTGCATATTTAAACAGAGCTCGTTTCTGATCTCACCTTTGTTTCCTGCCAGTCGTTCTTGTAGGCTCCCTGTTTAGTCTGCGTGCAGAGGGGAAGTTAATAGTCAACTTTAGCACAAAGAGGATATCATAGCAGTCAGCTGTCTGCATTATTCAAGTAGGAGGATTGATTATTTTTAACGTTTATTGTATTTTGTGGGGAGTGGCAAGTTCTAAGCAGATTTAAAGACATTTGCATGGAAAGAAATTGAAGGGGAGAGCAACCTTATTGCCACATTTTTGCTAATTAGAGTTCCTTGGTGCTTAGATGGGATTGTTGAGCTGTATTTTTTTTCTTTCTGATACACCGTTAACAGCTCTTACGCTGCAATTACATTCAATCGGAAGCAAATGGTTTTTGAGAAGTCATTGAAGGAAATCTATCTAGCAGACCACTAATCAAAGGATGCACCTTCTTCCTCCAGTTACTTCTATACTGAAATCACTAACATATTGTTTAAAATAAGACTAGGAAGAGATTTATTGCAGTTCCAACTTGTCCTTTTATTGCTCTGCTTTTACCTTCATTAGTCATGCTTTTTTCAGACCAAAGTTTGTTTTTGTTGAAGTTGTATTTGAAAACCCATTCTTATTGGTGATTGTGTACTGATTTTGTCCGATTGTGCAGCACGTAACAGAATCAAAATTACAAAAAATTCAGTGATTATATTTAATTGCAATCTACTATTTTACAATGGGATTGGGAAGCGTAGTCATGACTTCTAAAATAATTTTTTACATTAGTAAAATTAATGTGTGCTCAGTTTGAAAATATAGATAGATGGAACATGTTTTGTCTTGGCATTTACGGGAGTGTTAACTAACATTTTTTTCTTCTTTCAGTGAAGTAGCTGGTCAAGGAACTGAGCTCTGTGCAAGTCTAAGATAGTGTTACTGCTGTGCTTATTTAAGCAGGCCCTTCAGTTAGTACTTAAATTCAGCTTAGTATGAGGCCGTAGTTAATAGTAAATACAATTTCTAGAAAGACATGTTAGCCAAATAAGCATGGATTTTTGGCAAGTTTTTACTTTAGGGCTGCAGCTGCTACCGAAGTTATATGAAGTTTGCATCATGTGTGTGCTGTATTTGGCAATGAGTGTGCCTAATGAAAATTATATATGCTTGTAAACATCCTCCCATTGTTATTTAATAAAAGCAAATCTAGAACACTGCTGGAAGGACTTATATGTTAGGGCTCTCTTTGACAGTGGATTTGTAATGTTCTTATTGAAAGTGCTTAAAAGTCATTTAAGGAGTGTCTGAAACATTGAACCACCATCTTGAGGGAATGGTTTCAATGTAGTAACTCCAGTTTTGGACATAAATAAAAAGCTGGCAGTGCTTAGGGGTTTTTCTGTGTCTTGCAAGTTTTATTGTTAAACAACCAAGAAACCCATTTGGTTCGTGGTAATCTGTCACTCTTTTTCTATTGTATTTACGTTTTTGTTTTTAGAACAAGGCTATTTCTGTAACAGATTATTTCAAAATCAGCTAATGAATGTGTTTCAGAAAGGTAATATGAAGTAACAAAATAAAGAACTGAGATGGATTACTCCATGTTCATTGCTCCATCTACTCTTCTCACAAAGTTCCCCAAGCCATCTGCCAGAGAAAACTTCTGCAGTCTACGTATGTACTGATTAGTGTACAGAAGTATATTGCATATATGGCACTAGAGGCAAGGTTAAAGGTATCCTCTGTGAACTACCAAACACAGAAGCAAAGATGTTTTAGTATTAAAAAAAAAAAAAAATCAATATTTGTTTTATGTTCTTCCTTGGAGGTTAGTCCATCTTCAACATTAGAGGGCCACAAGCATCAATTTTCCCTGTTTACCCTGCAGCTTGCCATTTTTCTAAACAGGGAGAAATGTGAGTGAGTACTGGAAGGTAAACTTAAAACTGCCTGGGCTTCCTTTTCAGAAGACTCTTGGTTTTAAAAAGTTTGAGGGAAAATGTAATTCAGAAAAAGTCCTCATTTTTTACTTCTTTTTTTAAAAATTGTGTTCCTGAATTGTGAAGTATCACAACTCTGCTGCTGTTGGAACAACATTCAAATGTCTTTGATCTGTACGTTTTGGGAATTCACGTTAAATTAAACACAATCCCTTTCAGGAAAAGTCATAAGAGGAGGGAGGATTTTTCTTAAATTAAAAAAAAAATAGAAAATGGAGAGGGAGAGAGAGAGAAAAAATATTTTCCTGTTTCTTCCCTCAGGCTGAACTGTTTATCACTCCATCCTTGTTTGATAGAAGTGAATTTTATAATAAAATTTTCCCTAATCGGGCTCTGTCAGTGAGGTGTCTTATCGTGGGGAGGAAAATGACACCGATCCTATCGAAAAACAGAGACGATGTCACAGTGTCCCCAATCACAGCTACTCAGCTTCCATATCTACCTTCTCCACAAACACCAAGCACTGCTTTTTCATAAGAACATCAAAACCTAGCGAAGTCATTAAAATTGCACCCGCGTAGAGTTGCAGGGATCAGCCGCACTAGCGCAAAATGGGATGTGGGAAAACAGACTCTCTAAATGTGCTAATTCCATTGTCACGTGTTTACGGCTTAATTTTAATCAGTTAAAAAAGCCACACATTGCAATAAATTGGCATTATCTTCTGTGACACCAGAGGACACAGTTGGTTCAAGGATTTAGAGGGTCGCTGGCAACAGCATATAGTGTTACAGACAAAGTATTTTTACGCTTGAACTACGGTAGCTAAGGTGCAATCCCCAGTTAAGACTGCAAACAAAGACTATAACCCACACAGTACTAAGTTCAACATGCAGACCACCTTCAGCCTAGAGATGGTTTAGAATGCTAAACTGAATATTGCCGAAGAACGTTTTCTAATTTTGTGCTTCAAGGTAATTTGTTGGCCAGTATAATTGAGGTTGCAATTCAGTAGTAGTGTCTTATGTGCCCCGTACCATAAGGAAGAAAGATCTTTGCTTTATTTGTGTCGTGTTTCTAAAATGATTGTTTTGTTTACATTGTGCCATTAGATTTCTTCCTCAAAACTATGCATGTATTTTCTGTTCCTCTACTCATAGAAATATGGGTAACAAGCTGAAACGTGATATTGGTAATACTGCTGCTTCCAATGAAAGGTTTATAGAAAGTTTAAGTTTTCTAATTAGGCAGTATCGCAGGTCACGTGGGTGTTGTACATGGTATCCTTCTCTACTCCTCCCATTTTCTTTCTTTTCCTTCCCCCTCCCCCTTGGACTCGTTCTTTCACTTGGGTATGGCTGATGAAAATGTTTATAAGCAGCAGGAGAGTTATTTTCTGTAGAGCAGTATGATCTAACTAATAAACATGTATTTCAATAAAACCCATGTCAATAAAGTTGTGCAGCTGGTCTGTAATGGATCAAAGTTGAAAAATGTGTGCCACCAGTTCAATTCTAGACTAAGTAAACAGATAGCGACCAAAGAAACAGTGGGGTAAGAATTCAACTTTTTCAGGGTAAACAGCCCCTTTTAGGATGTGAGCATGTCCATAGCTGAACACAAATATCTGTTTGAAACAGCACTGAAGAGCGCTGCTGTAGAAGTACACAAAGTCATTACTGCAAAAAACAAGATGTGTTTAGTGTGGGACGCAGGTTGTTACCATGCAGTTTCCAACATTTGATATTTTGGTTTGGGCAATTTAGTGCCAAGTGTGTAATATATCATTTCCATGCATTATAAAGCCTACAAGCTCTTCAAAAATAAACATGAAAATGGCCAAAGGAGCTATTAACAGTCAATGATGAACACCATTAGCAAATAAAGTGAAATATGTACGTGAAGAAATGTGGTCATTTGGAAGCAAAACTGCTGAACTTTTCTTGTTGAAAAACAAAGGGACAAAGTTATCTGGGCTTGACTTAAGTGTAGGATTTTTTGCATTAAATGCATGTCTATTTAAAAAAAAAAAAAAACAGGAGATGGTAACAATGAAAAACCAAATTCCTTAAATATGTCTTAAAAAGAGGTTTTACACTCTAGTCTCAGATTAATTTACACATAAATGAGTGATACTGTGTAGCAAGTTCACTGTCTGATTTTCCTGAATTAAATATCTATTTCTGTGCTTGCAATTTTCTTACTGATTTGGCTTTGTAACATGATGCAAGCTCTGTTTTTTGCACTTCTTACCTGTTTAAACAGCTTGAGTAAATATGCAGGGCCATTTTATTGGAATAATAGAAAAAAGGAACTGAATGCAAATATAAAACACTGCTCTCTTCTATGTCTGGATTAGCAATGAACTCTGCATGACAAAAAAAAAGACTTCTTTATGTCAGTCTACTTGGCTTTATAAAGACCATTAGTACTTTGTTCCCTAACACAAAATAAAAACATCTAATTGTTTGAAAGATTTTACTTGTTTGCCACCAAATTTCTGCTGAAATGTGTTTATATTGTGTTGGGAAGAAAAAGACATTTTATTAAAAAGAAAAAACAACACTGTTATATTGCTTTGAGTTTTATTTTAAGGTCTTACAAGTTAGCTAGGGGAGTGTTTCTTTAAGTAAGCAAAGAGCACTGCCTGCAGTTTTCCCCAGCTAAGACCCCCCTAAGATTGCTCAACTCACAGTAAGTAATAAAGGTTGTGGCATGGCTTAGCCTGGTTTGGGACATTCACTTGGAGTGGACAGACTGTTCTTATAACCAGTCTGAAAATGGTAATCCCATTCCATAGAGATGGGAGCTGATCTCTCTCCTCTGTCAGAACTGCTGCAGCCCGGTTTTTACCATCCACCATTTGATCACCCTGTGCTGTAACTGGCTTCTGGTCATAGCAAAGCTGAGTTGCTGAATTTGGTTGTTTTGAACTGAGTGACTTTGGAGAGGGGAAAGTGGAAGAGCTCTTTCATGTTAGGTGTGTGTAAAGGAGAGTTTTGTTGGTTGCTGATATTTGCATGCTGCAGTAAAATTCTGTCCTTAATCTCTTATGTTATACATATATGTAGTATACCTCACACTTCAAATATATCGATTTGAAAACAAAAGTATGAATCTAATGTAGGTATTTTGCCTCTGAAAAGATGAACACAAACCAAGCAACGTTAATGTGTCTAAATATGCATTTTAAACATTTTGAGGTGAGGTTAAATCAATCTCCTAAATATTTACATTCTGCAAAACTTTCTAATAAAAGATGAGTGAAAATCATTGGTTCCGATCTCGCTTTACAGGAAAAAATGTCAAAATAAATTATACTTAGTTATGAATTCTCTGCAGAATTGCTTCAGTTTCATCTGTTACGTTGTGGATAATTTCATGAATTCAGATCTGTCGGTATGCTTATTATATTAAAATTGTCTTTCATTTATGCAGCTGATCACTGTTGTAAATTGTAGGTATGTTTCGTTATCTAAATGCAACAAACCAGAGGGCTGGCACTCGTTTATGGCTGTCAACTTCTTGTGTTATACTTTTGCACACATAGGCTGCGCCGTTGAGCTACCAGTCAGATAAAACTGTTTTCTTACTTGATATCGTGTAATGGGTGGAACTGAGAATGTACTTAACAGAACTGGATATCAACGTCTTTTTGTTTTTGTTACCATAACGGAATTTGGGGAAATTGCAGCATGTGTCTCAGTACCTACTTGTGGCATTTGTCAGTGTCTTATAAGTTTGACCCTATTAGAATTTTTTTCTTGTATCCATAAACATGCTGTATTTACTTTTTAATACAGTGCTTGTAACAGTTATTTGTTCTTTTGAAATGTATATCAATTTCCTATTAAATATTTTTTTGCATACCAGGGATACTAATAAGAAAATTACCAAAGAAAAGCTTTTGGTTGTGTTTGGCCAAGAGTTAAAAATACTGTGTTAATAACATAAAAGTAATTAAAAGGTGTTTTTCCTGAACAGGATTTAAACTTAGTTCATTTCTACAGTTGCCTGTCCCTCTATTTAAAGTAACTTTATCAAGAAGTGTAAAGGTACTTGAATATATACATGTTTTTATGCTGGAATACATATATAAATGTGTGTGTATATATATATATACATGTACACAAATGCTTTTAATTTAGGTATTGAATTTTATCCATACCATAAGATCAACCAATTAACCTCTCTATATGTGAAAGGGATTAGAAAAGTCAAAGTGAATATTATTGCTGCTCATCTAATTGAAGATGTAAAATGTTCTGTAAGTCTAGGCAAAAGATTATTCTGTTCTGCTTAATTTGTAGTGCACATTAGTAATGTATTTGCATAAACACTAACCACGTCTAATACAGGGGGAGGGGGCAAGACTCTGAGCAGTGTGCTTAATATTTTTAGTTTCCTGGGTTTTGTTGTTTTACACTATTAAATATTTGGTATTTTCACTTTATGAATCATAAATAGAGTACAGAACATGAAAAATGTAAGAATGTTTACATGAAATTAACAATCACTTAATGAAATGAAGCCATTAGAGAAAGAGTGAGTTACCTTCTCTAATGGAACTATTAAACCTACAGTTAATAACTGATTTGTGAGATAAACTTCATGCTCTGTAGATCAGTGATATACTGATGAAGATGCTGTTTCTGTTTCAGAAAACCTTTTCATGCTTTATTTTTAAGTACCCGTTTGTTATCTGTAGATAGTCTCTTTTTTTTCTGACTCTTCTCATTATAGCTGGTTTTGCGTGTGGCTATGTGTTTCTCTGTGTGTGTTCTGTTTATGAATCTTTGTGGAGAAAATAGATTGGGGGGGGGGGACATGTGCAATCTTTAATCATCATTTGAATCTTTGAAATCCTGTTTTGTATAACTGTGGCCAATTTTTCTCTCTTGTCACTGTGGATTCAGGATCCAGCTTACCTGAAACACAAATTCTGTTTGGTCCTGATAAGGTCACTTCTTATGAAGCAGAATACATTTTTAAATGGTCATTTTCAAAGCTCTTTAATAATAATTTCAAATGTAATAACAACAAAAACTAGTATTTTTTTCTAATGTGATTCTGCTAGGATATTATTCTGCCATTTTTATGACTTCATATGTAGTGATGTCACAGTTTTTCATTACTAACGTATAACGATCTATTCTGAAAATGTGCTGCCACTTAAATGTGCATGTACTTAATTTGGTTAAGAGAGGTATGTCCATGATTGCTTTAAAGAAAAAAAAAAAAGCATTGCAGAAATTACAGTATAAAGAACATACAGTCCAGAGTTGTTATGTTTGAAGTATGCCTACCTTGTTGTATATAAAATAATTACACACTAATCAGAATCTCTTCCTTGTTTTCTTCTGTATTAAGGAGAAGTTGTATAAATGTGGTACAGTGGTATGGAGCGAAGTTTAATTCATGCCTTTGCAACTCTAGGTAGGAAATTCACAGTATCTGCAGCTTGTGTGAGTAACGCAGTCCAGCAGATCTCTGGCCTTGTAACTACTTTTACTATATATGCTAAATTGCAGCTTCTACTATCATAGTACTAGGAACTCCTGACTTGGATCAAGACTTTGTTGTGTTATTTGCTGTGCAAAGACAGGAAAAAAATGTTTCCTATCCCTAAAACCTTGCAATCAGAAAGGACAGGAAAAAAGAGGATTAACAGGTAGAGAAGGAGAGAAGAGCAGTGATGAGGATCAGCCTGGGTATGGGTCTTGATGCATCTGTGGCCTGTATGTGCCAAATTCTGTCTCGTATCTTTTTCTCACAAGCATTATAGCAGTGTAGTTTTAACAGAGGGGTTAAGGAAGTTCATAGGGAGAAATAGTAGGTCACTGTAGGTGGGTTTGAAAGTCCTCCCAACTATGATAAGCAATGAGAGAGGGGAAGAGTGGGTATTCGCTTGGAGATCTGGCTGTTGGAAAGTTGGGCAACCATATGTATTTGCCAACAGGGTGACTGATATTCTGAATGAAAACTGATAATACTGTGACCAACCATGATTTGATAATGAACAACTGAAATACGATGTGAGAGGAATGGAAACTGAAAGTGGGAATGAAGGAAGCAGGGAGAAGCGCTCTTAAGAGTGGGATAAATGGCCCAAATCACTGGCTAGAATACAGAAATATTCTTTTTTGTCAAGTGCAGTAAGGAGATTATTTGAGAAGCCAGGGCAGAAGTTGATGGAGGCCTTACGTACCCATTCATAGAAGAGTTGGTATTTCAGTATTACCCAGAAAGAATCTGCAGGATTTTAGACCTAGCCTGGTAAAAAGAACCTGAAAACTATGTGTAGATATGATTAGGAAACAACAAAGTGTTATGGTTTTGTGATTTTTTTTGTTGTCGGTATTCCACATCATTACATCATGTAAGGTACGGGCAGTTAAAGGGTTAATTCCCCGGTTACTGTAAACTGCCTTTTTTGGTGTGGCCCTCTGAGGGGGAGGGGAGGAGGTGCACTCCCCAGGGGTCTTTGCGGGAGAGGGGGTGGTGAAGCCACGTGGGAGACGCGGGGTCTGTTCTTCCGAGCCTGGCGGAGAAAGCACGTGGTCCTCCTGCATTTTACTGTGTAAGATTTTCAGCCTGTAAACCCTCTATCATAATTCTACTAGCCTCATTTTGATATATTTAGTAAAATTAGTTGTTCCTCCTCAGATCGGTGCCGCTGTTTTTTTGTGTTAGATCCGTCTACGGGTCCCCCTCTTCCCAGGTTGCGGCTCCGCGGCTTCTCTGCCGCTTTAGCCGCCGGACCGCCCGGGGGCTGGCTCTTGTCGCCGGCGATTTTTTTTTCTTTCCTTCCTCTCTTCTCGTTTTTTTTTCTTTTGGGCCTGTCCCCCCCCCTTGTCACGGACGCAGACCCTTAGACAATACCGTGACACAAAGTTACTACAGAAAAAGAAAGAGAAGGTAACAGGGAGAGGTGAGGATGGTCGGAAGTTAAATAGCTCTGTTCTGGTCATTTTGAGCTTGAACCAAAAAGCTGGATATGTTCAGGTATGTCCCAATTCTTCTCAGATTATGCCTTTTTTATTTAGAGTCTACTATTGATACTGTCATTTAATTCTGATGTCAGATAACTACAATGGCTGCTCCTAAAGTAATTCCTCCTATGTTATTCTGTTGGCCCATGACATCAGAGGCAGATGTTGGTGGTATGGCGGTAGGGGTTGAGCCTTCCCACCAATATCCCATTACATTTTGTTGTCATGTGACAGATGGCAGCAGAGGGCCAGTCTGACAAAATGATGTCTGACATGGAAGTGTGGATGAAGCAAAGGTGTGTCGCTGAATTCATCCATATGGAAAAAATGGCACCCACTGACATTCTTCGACTCTTGCTGAACATCCACGGAGTTCAAACAGCGTATGTCAGCACAGTGAGGTGGTGGGTGGTGCATTTCAGCAGTGGTGTCAACAACAATACTTAACATAATAAATGAAGAGGCAAGAACAAAGTTGGTTAGCCCAGATTTATTGTGAAAGCCTTTGTCTCATGCATGTTAAATAGTGTGTTATTGTTGATAAAGTAGACAAAAAGGTCAAAATAAAATTACATGTTTATTCTCCAGATCATCAGAAGCTCATGAAGTTAATCTTTTCCAGGTTTTGTTTTATTTAGGGAAATAGCTGCCGATTCTAATAAATGTGTCCGCTTAACTTTTTTCAGTAATTTGTCCTTAGAGCAGTGCTTGTATACTTGAAAGTGTGGTAAATCTAAGGCTTAGTTGCTGAATTTGTAGAAGCAATGACAGAATGTATTAAAACCAGTTGTTAGTTCAATGGTAGTGATGGACTGAGAGATGCAAAAGAAGCGTAACTATTCACTATTGTGGAAAACATTTGAAACAATTCCTAGAACATTATAAGGCACTGTGGGATTTTATGTATGTGGCTTTGGTACGAATTACCTAGATGCACAGTTTCTCTCATCTTTTCTTTCTCTGAAGAGGCTTACACTGCTCTCTGTCCACCTCATCTCATGCTCTGGTTTTCTTCACGTTTATGGGCTTTTCCTAAGGGTCTCACTGAAAAAGTTGGATTTGTACTGTGTAAGTTCATTTTCAGCAATACCTACACAAAGTTTTCCACAGCAATTGTCTTGCATGTGCCCCAGACAGGGAGTGATTTAACTGGTCTGTGCTTAAACTTATCTCTAGAGTGGAGATAGGGAGAGGCTGCTGTTGTCGTACTTGATGTAGGAAAATTATTAGACGTTAACATGGCTCATAAATTCATAGATTTTAACAACAGAAGGGCTATTAAATCATATAGTCTCACCTACTGTATATAAAAAAAAGCCAAAGAATCTCACCTAATTTTGTCAATATTGAACTCAGTAACTTGTACAAATGAAAATATCTTGTCCAGAAAAATATCCACCATTGGTTTAAAGGTATTAAGAGATAGTAAAGACACCTCCTTTCCTTAGTAATCATTCCAACAGTGAACCACTCTGCATTTGAAGGAGTGGGACATCCTATTTTTAATCTGAGTTTGCCTGGCTTCAAAGTCCAGTCCTCAATTCATATTCCCTTTTCTGGCAGACTAGAGACTGCATGAGCAACTGGAACCTTCTGCCATGAAAATATGTAAGGGCCACAGCTATGCCTCTTCTCAGTTTTGTTATGATAACTGCTTGAATTTCTTAAATCCCTCATTATTAAATATGTTCCTTTGCCCCCAGTTGGTAAATCTTTTCTGTGGCCCATTTCTGTACTCTTCAGTTATTCAACACCCCTTTTTAAATATGGACTGAAGAAGTGAGAAGCTTTCAATTCAGCTCTGTGTTGAATTTCAGGAGAGTATGATTCACAGGTGATTCACAAAGATTTTGCAAGGCATCATGAGGCAGCCTCTGTGTTGCTTTTACATTTCATGTTTGCCAAGTTATCAGTGTGTCATACCAACTCTGACTTACTTTGTCTAACTGTAGAAAATGTGGTAAAGGATCAAGAGTGAAATAGTCTCCTGAGCACCCGTTCTCATGTTTTTCTCCTCTTAAACATGCAGTTCCCACAGCTGAGATCAACAGAAGAATAAGTCACCTTTACAAGTAGGATAGAAACTTCTGTGGACTGTGGTACCAAAAGTGACACCCTGGACTGTTATTTCTCTCTTGTGTGCTGGTGGCATCAACATCTTGATTGCAGCCATTAGTGCAGAGTAAAGATCCTGCTAAAGCCCCTGTCTTGCTTCTGCCTTTGCCGTCTTCTTTCTCCTGCTACAGTCCATGTTTTAATCGTGGGGCCTGTAGGACTACTGCAATTCAGTGTTTTAGGTGGGGTGATAATTTTCTGCCCATGAGTAACAGTGATCCCTGATGGCTTTTGTATTATGATTTGATGGTGATGTTAAAGTTTGAAAGTGGGATGTGGCCTGGAGGGCATATACTTCAAAGTAGCTCACCTACTTTCTCAGTGTACTGCAGTGTGTCCCTCTGGCAGGAGAAATGTCAGAATCCTATCTTTTTTTTTTCTTTTACCTGTCTGCAAGATTGACATCTCCTGTGCCACATGCTGTGAGTTACAGGGATTTGTTGTTTTCTGAAGCAGGATCATCCTGAAGCGTGTCCTGTTTGGAAACTTCGTAAGTGCTGTGTGCAAAGTGGAAAAATATAGTGATAGGATAAGACACAGGCTATCTTCTTTCAACTACATCTTATTTTTGTGACACTGAGAAACAGCTGTATGAGGAGATGGCAAACTAACAGCAGAAATACACCTGTAGTGGAATCCCTAGACATAACTGTAGCAATTCCAGTGGGCGCTGCAAGGCCAGAAATGATGGTCAAATTGTTGGCAAAAGAGAGACGTGTAAGTAACTTTGCCATGATCAGAAGTATCCCACTAGTGGGTGTTTGTAATTAACGGTGGGGTGGGAGCTTCTAATTAGAGATGTGATTCTATTATGTAAAATGTTAAGGTTGAATCTGACCTCTCAACAATTAAATTTCCATCTTTAAGCAATGATTGCTTCTTGCGTTATTGATGTAACCTCATGACAGTCTCTGAAACCACTTACTTGTAAAAGGTGAGCAGTGTTAGTAGTTCAGTCTATAGAGTGGAATAAGACCCCAAATACTGTGTTACTAACTCATTTTAATGCTATTTTTTGTTGGTTTTTTTTTTTTCTTTTCTTAAATCATTAGAAAAATTTGTTTCACTTCACTACATTTTTCTGGGACGAAGTGTTAGGTACTACGGAGAATTGTGCTGATGTTTCCAGTATGGCACTTGCAATTGCTGGTGTGAACCAATTTAAAGAAGTGACAACCTTAAGGTTCGTATTAGCTATTCTCATTATGTTGTTTTCTTAGTAGATAGAAAGGATGTAAAATCCATGAGTTCTAGCTTCTCCTTCATTCTTTACTATCAACTTGTAACTTTCTGAAAAGCTGGATCTCCTTCAAATGCAGCTTCTCGTTCCACGTGGTGAACTTGATTATCAAGAATTGCTTAAAGAAAATGTTGTTGGAGAAGATTTGTTCTAGCCTTCCCACTGCAGTGTATAATGAGTTGAGTTCTTTTTCCCTTTGTTCATTTACTTTTCTTTGTCTCTCTAGGCCAGCTTATATCATCCAGTTCCTCACCAACGTGCGTTTTCAGGGAACTTGATCCTCCACATCCTCCATTTCTGAAACTGTGTGTGCAAGCAGGGCAAGCAGCAAAATGATTGCGCTACTCTGCATATCAGCCACATGATTTTAATATATGTTCATGGAATTTTAATCCTCGATAACTAAAAGAATAATAGTTCTGATATATGTGTAAATTTGAGGTGTCTGTCCTAGATCACATTGCTTCTACCTATTCCATGTCTTTTCAAGACATGCAACATTGCATGACTAGCAGCATACTCTGAAAAGTTCTGTCTGGGCTATCAGTAACTAAAAATTACATGCCAAGTCTTTAATAGGTAAATTTCAGAATGACAAGAACCATCATTCTTACCTGTATTAGCATCTAAACTACCACTGAATGGTAATGAGATTTCTCATGCCATCTCTCTTCTTCTTTGTCTCAGCTAGAACCAGTAACTGAGTTTATTAAATACCCTGTTAAGCTAAAAAGGTCCTAACTTTGGATTCATTTTTCATTTAAATGAAACAAAAAGTAAACAGTTTTATTTGTTAGGACTTGTTTCAAGGCCTTTCTGCTCATCCAGAGCTTCTTGGTGTGATTCCCAACCAAGGGTGGTTGGCACTGTCGCGTTTTTTCTATTTCCAGATATTACATTGCCAACATTTGAAGTTTTGTGCATTTTACTTCTAACTGTGCAATGCACTGAGGAAATTTAGACTGTCTGGATAGGGTTGTCAGTGCCTTCATTATCAGGTTGGGTTCTAGGAACTCATTTTTCTACTATGTGATCTTATATACCAGTCAATAAAGTCACTGGATTTGTGCTGGTGTACAAATGGAATAAGACAGTAATGAGTTAGGCCTCAGAAAGCAGCAAACAGCGATGTATTAGTATGTTTATCACTTCTAAATGGTTATGGCAGCTTCCACATTGCATGTAAAAAAAAGTTTCTTACTAGTTTGGTTAAACATTGCTTAAACATTTGATTTTGTGTGTTAATCATATAGTTCATATCTCATTATGTTGTCATTTTAAATGTGTACTTAAAACCTGCTTTAAATTGCTGCATTTATACCATGTGTAGCCTTCAGTGCTTTGTAACATTTTCATGGCCTGGATGGATGTGAAAGGAGTCTCAGGAGAGCGTGTGCTGGCAGAGAGTCCTTTAAGACCCAGAGCTAAGGTGCAAGTGGTGAGCTGGGGTAGGGAGCAGCCTATCTCAGGAATCCCTTGTATGCCTCTTTTTCAGACCAACATGCTTTCCATAACCACATTTATTAGTATTACTATTTTCATGTGTCTGTATGTATTCAAGAATGTGAAAGCATTCTGTTTTGTTGTCCTAAATGCTGCTGTTCGTGTTTGCAATCCACGCAGTTCAATCTTTTAGCCCCCTTATTCACCAACTATTCAAGCTTCTTGCAGTATTCACACATATACTATGCAAAATAAAATAATAATAATACAAATACGTGGTTAGGACTGTGGGGGCTGTGAGTGGATTATTACAATTTGCCTATCATGGTAATGACACCTGCTAGAGGTGTAATACAAAAGGCAGTGACGGGCAGTGTAATTTAGTAATTGTAGCCATTGTGCTGTATGGCTGGTCAGTTCATCAGGCAAGTACAAAGAAACCAGTGTTAAGGCTAAGCAGGGGTGGGTAAGCTTAATAGAGAGAGCTGGTGCTTTGCTGAAAGAAACTTTTGGTGGAGGGCTCACTCCCAGGGGAAGGAGTTAGAATGAGTTGAAAAGAATGAACAGAAGTATAAAAATGGTACAGGTTTTGCTGTTTCTGTTCTTAAAGTGACAGAGGACTTCTGGCGATGAGCGTGGCTTCCCTCACTTGCCAAAGAAAGGCAGACAAGGAGAGAGAAGCTTTTGGAAGTACTGCCAGGCTGTGCATTTATTGCAGCTGCAGGACTGAAGTAGCTGTTGTCTCTTTCCTTACCTGGCTGATCATCGCAGCTGGATTTTACCAAATGTTCTCTACTGAGGCAGTGCTATCACTGAAGGAGTTGCAGGGTTGGAAGGTAAATTTGAGAGGTCGTGGAAAGTCAGTGCTGTCCAGTTATAAACCTCTGCTCTGGACAAATGTGCGTGTGTACAATTTGAATGCTCACACAGATGGCAGGCCTGCACACTGCTATCTCAAGAGTTAACTGTGGTCAGAAAAGTCAGCTAAGGTCTTCAGCAGCCTTTTCGATGGAATATAGAAATCGTTCTGTTCATAGAGTTGGTTGGTGTTCTGTTTTTTTTTCATATTAGAGGTGATAGAGCTAAAAATAGTTTGTTACTAGATCCTTTGTAAATGTGTGTGTTCTGTAAGCAGTTTGGAGCACAGACCACATCTTCCATACCTTCGACACAGAGGATTGGATGCTGAATGCCTTGTTAATAACAAACAGCATTGTTTTCAATCACTTTGTGAGCACAAAACCCACACGAATTAACCTTTTTCTGATGCAGTATCCCTATAGATCCCCAACAGACTATGTAAAATGTATAGCTGCTAATTAATTTTCTGTTTCTGTAATTATGACAATGTAAATAGCCCAAAGTATTAAAAAAAAAAAATACAAGTCTAGTGTAAGAAGTCTAGAAGCTATCTCTCCCTCCGTCTCCTACCTGGCTATTTGATTATCCAGCCAGCAGGTTATTGTTTGTTCATGTGAGCCTGTAATTATTGAACAAATTGTAGTCACAATGAAGACCTTTCTCAGAGGTTCCTGAGGATTCATCAGAAAACAATAGCTTTGCAAGACAGGTACTGGAAACAATATTGAAGCATATTAAGGGCAGATTGACTCATTTAACAGCTTTAAGAGAACAAGGAAGTAGCCTGAAGTTAACAAAGGTCTGCACAGCAGGGCATTTATGCTGGCAAATACTAATTCACATTTGCTAAACAGGACAAACAGATTTGCAGGCAACACCAGCCATCCCATTTAAACGGATTAGGTGTGCCACTTACCTATTGTCTGGCTTTAGGAATGTGGGGTGCTCAATATGCTCCTTGCAATTAGCCCAATTAGGCAGACACGCCCTTTGTGAAAAGCCAGTTATGGGGCACTTAATCCATCGATTGGAAAGGTAATATTTCTTCTGTGAATCGAGAGGTTTATCCCGTGGTGTTGCTTGCATTTTTGCTGATTCCACACCTGCCTGTTAAAGTGACCACACTGCATGTGCCAGTCAGCTGGCTGATAAAGTGTATTTGATTTTTATAAGCTGTGCAAACTGGTGTATTGACTTTGTTGCAGTCAGCTGACGGATTGCTGCAAGAGGAAGGGAATACCAAAGAGCTTTGTAATTGGAGCACAACCAAGTGTTAATAAATGGGCCACCCTGTGGCCTAATGCTCTGTGCAAAGCAAGACTTGTTTATGTTCACAGTGCACCGCCCTGACTGGTAACTTGCTTTTTTTTCTCAGCAAGGGTTAAAAACACAGGAAAGGATTCATATGCATGTTATTATCACTCATTTCTGGAGGAAGTGATTCATTTACGCAGGAGCTGCAGAAGCTTCTGCACTCTTTGTTTCCCACCTGTCATTCAGGTGGTGAAATCCATTTCCAGTCTTCTTCAGCTAGTTGGAGTGTGACAGAGTCCTGCTGAGGCTTGGCATGAAGTTAAAGAACCAATCTCGAAGGCACCTTTACTAGGAAGTTATTACAAAAGAAAGTTGAGTAAAAATGGGAGACAAAATAAGCTGATATTCATGTGAGTACTTGTGTATTGTCTACACACATCTAAATTGTGGATTATGTCCCAAAGTAAAATGGAGTTTTGAGCCAATAAAAAGGAGCTGGATCAGTGTGCATTACTCCCAGCACTCGTCAGTCTTCTGCAGGGTGGACATGAGGCTGGTCCCAGCTCTGAGCTGTGGGGAAGTGCTGGGCACAGAGAGGCTGTGCAGCATAGCACAGGAGCCCAGGCGGTCTGGAGTTTCTGCACACCTCGGCCTTCTCAGAAGCTTTCTCAGACTTGGAACCTAAGGGGTCACTGCAATAGATTGGGCTGATGCAAGCCGATTCCTTAAATACTGAGGGTAGAAGCATCACCTAACGCATCCTGAGCTTCAAATCAAGCCCGTGCTGTCATCAGCAGTGCCTGTTTTATCAGTGGAAGTTTCAGAAATCCATCTCTAGCTTTACAGGGTTGCCTTCCTTTGAAGAAGCTTCTCAGGTTTGTGAAAGATCTTCCTGGAGGTAGAAATACAAAGTTCACAGAGCACAGAGATTTGCCATTGGACTCCAATTCCTAGGAAAAGTGGAAAAAATATCCAGCATGTGAAACCAAAAGGTGGTCATTCAACTCATCACTTTCGGGTTAAAGCAGTGTGCATACAATTATGATATAAGGTGTAAAAGAATGTCTTTCAAACAGACAAGAAATTGGATTAAAGGCTTTTCTTGAGCGCAGCCTTTGCTTCTTGTGAAATCCCTGGGACTCCTCGATGGGCTGAAGGCAAGGACGCGGTGCTGCCCTGCTTGTGGCCGCATTCAGCCCTCCTGGAGTCAGACTCCCTGTTTGTGCACAGTGTTTCAAGCGTAATAGCACTAAACACTGCCCTCACAAACCACAGTAATTACCTCCACTGCTGAAAAAATAACAGAACGTGAACAAAAATATCATAGAAAAGCTATTTCTAACACTAGTGCTGCTCTTTATGGCTAAGTGGCAGCCATCGTTTTTTTTCTTAAATTATGTGTTCTTTTTTCAAGCATTCGGATGATGCAAACCAGATTTTTGTGGCAGCATTATTGCTCATAGCCAAAAGAGCATTCAAGGAAACACTGAATTTCTGCTAAATTACCATTTATTCAGAACACTTTGAGTTGTTTATCTCTTTTCATTCTCCTGACTAATCAAGTAGCCATTGAGCTTGTATTTCTGAGTATAAGTTCAGTAATAACTTTAGTAAAGGTAAGACCTATCATCCTCCTTTTGGAGGGTGGGAGATCTGCAAAGTTCTGGCTTTTATGTTATTTTTAAAAGGAAAACTCCCTAAGAAAGCTGTTTTCCAGTAAAACTTCCTGTTGTTTTTTTTTTCTTGCATGTGATATTTTAGTAGAAATTTTCTTGATGTAATTGCATTCTGGATGGTGTTTTAAAGTTATTTTTTTATTTGTTTACGGATTGTCTGGGCTCATGCTGTTTTAAAAAGAAAAAAAAAGAATGATTGTCAGCATTTGTTAGAAGAGCACTGTGAATGCCTTTCAGTTATTCACATTGCTTTTTATTCACTTTGAGCGTTCCTCATAGAAAGCGTTTAATGGAGGGAATGTTCCAGAGAAAATAAATGATAACAGATAATCGTGCAAAGGTATGTAATTATGAGTATTTGTCCCAGGCATGTGAATATGAGAGTTCTTTGGGGTTCATCCAGTCAGCAAGTAAGAACAATAGCGTGAGATGGAGGTGATTAATCTTCTGTTGCAGAAAGAAAAATAAGAATTGCAAGTAATCAGAACAGTATCTAGGACAAACAGTTCACAGGCAATCCTTAGGCCACACATGTTCACATGAACGAACTGTTGAATTGTTTCAAGGTGAACACATGTATACGTGAAAATCTTCGTATGCCATCATGAATAGAAAAATGTACTAACACGCTTGTGTGAATTGTTTATTTTATGAATGCTATATAATTCCATTTTCAAAGCACACCATTTCTGCTCTGCCTGTGAAGAATGGGAAGTACAATCATTAGCTTGGAACTGACTTTGCAATTCAGACTTTTGCATTGAAGAAAGCAAGGTGACAGTCAGCTCGATCCAATACATCGCATATCCCTGAAAATATTGTATCATTCACCTTTGAACATAATGCTGTGATTCATTTTGAGATGAAAGCTTTTAGAAGCTAGAATGAAGGATCAAAATAAACGTATTTTTCTTTGTGGTGTTTTCTGATTTTTGGGCATTTCTGCAGTGTATGTTCTCTTGTTCCGCTGTTTGGTTTCTGCAAAGCTGCTAGTTCCCTGCTGCCTTTAAAAAATCTAGAGGTTTTATTGGGATGTTTTTTATCCTTCTCACTACGCATTGTAACTTTAGCTCAATAGCTTTTAATTTGATTGTGATGAATCAAGTTTACCTAAGGATCTTTGGAGCCCCTTAGTGAGCTGATCTGATTAATTATTGTACAAAATAGATTGTTAAAATAACTAGGTTTTTTGCAGTTTCTTTGTTCTTTCCCTTATCTCTTGTAATTCATAGATACTGATACTGGATGAGTGAAGTTAATGTGGGAGATGTGTTCCCACAGGCTTGCTCCCTTTCCTGTTTTTCCTCTCTTCCCCACTCAAAAAGGGACTCCTATGGGTGCAAACCACATGGACTCCCTGCCTGGGCTGCAGCTGTGTCCTCCAGTGAGCTGAATTTACTGTGTCAGTCTAAGTAGATGAGCAGCAGAGGAATCAGGGTGGCCTTATGTACTGGTCCTTGTGAATTTAGCAGCATTCTATAATGCAGAGCACAGACTGAAGTTGTTTTGATTTATGATTTTAATTGTAGCAACCTTTCATAGCGAAAGATGGAAAGTATATCCTACTGACCATCACCAATCCTGGGCTATTGCTCAGCAAACGTATTCAAGTCTTCCAAGCTTGGGACATTGCTATGCTTTTTTAGGGATTTGCACAGGTCAGGGACTTCAGTAGTTTGTATAAGCAGATGTATTCCCACTCTTGAAACTAATGCTTAGTGTAGACATGGCTTCTAGTCATAAAATTCCATGTAAGACGAATAAAAGAGCTAGACAGTGTAACAGGATGTAAGGGTCATCATGAAGGAAAGGGACACCACCTCCATTGGTCATGGCATGTATTTTTGCTGGATGCAACTGCTCTGCAGGAGCTAGAAAGGGTGGGCAAGGCACATCCGCAGCCTAGTGCAGACAGCTCAATGACCTCCATCCACACTTCCTTCCTTCCCACTATGCTCCAACAGAGAGCAGCATCAAAAAGAGTAGTGCTTCTGGGGAGAGAAGCAAGCCATATAATAAGTTCTCATCAGCCTTTATATTTTGGAGTGCTGATTTCCAGAGTTAATTCAGGTCTATAGGAGTGAAGTCAAATATCAGTCTTGTCAAACACGGAGATTTCCAAAGCTGAATCGGGTTTGTAGGGACAAAATACACTATTTTTCTCTTCAAACAGACCGTGCAGCCTCCAGTTTGTGAGAGATTTGTTAGTGAGGCCCTGTAGATGTTCTAGCTCTGATTCATTTACAGGTTTTCAGTGATTTTTATTAATGTCCCATTTCATCTTGGCCATTTGTGATTTTCCTTTGACACCTGGAGAAGTAGTGTGAAGGGGAGAGAGCTGCGATGTTGCTTACTTTCCCCTTTTGGGGCATAGGCTTCACTTTATGGAAGTATTGAAAGTTTTCAGTAGTTTAGTCTCTTTTTGAAGTGCAACAGAAAGTCAATGCTGCGCTGATGTCATCAAAGAAAAATGAGCTGGTATTGAGCTGAAAAGTGCATAAAAAGTTTATGGATCTTTTTTAAAAGTGTTACGCTGAACTGCAGCAGTGAATTGCAACTTGAACAAAACCACATCAAGTATTAAACCTCTCCCCATTTGGATTTTGTGAAGGTATCTAGAACTTTAAAGGCAGAGCGAGAGGGATGAAGCACGCAGCGGAGGCCCTGGCATTGGGAACCATCGGCACCTGGGGCCGGAGTACACCTGGGTCTGCCAGAATGAGGTGCCGAAACTCACTGAAACTGGCCTGGTGCCAAGAATTTATCACCCATCTGTTTCACCTTCATTTTATATTTCATTATCGCCTGCAAAAAAAATCTGATTTCTAAGCATTTATTATGAAATTAATAAAAGAGTTTACAAGGCAGTGCTGTAATGTACTCCGGGGTGTGTCCTTCTGGCCTGCCGCCATTTCCGAAGTTGTTGAAGTTTTTGCTCATAAAGTTTGTGCTTCGGTTTGTGGTCAGCACACAACAGTATCCCAGGAAAAATAACTGCACAGTGCTGGTAGTGCTCCCTGGCAGAAATCTCAGTGGCATGCACGGCCCCAAATTTTGTAAGGTCTGTGCTTACAGCAGCCTTTGTCCTGAGCTGTACCTGATGTGACACCAAAGGCATCCTATGTGCTGCTGCTTCTGTCTTTTCTCAGAAACTCATAAAAAAGATAAATATCAAAGGCATGCAGGATAAGGTACATCTTTAGATATATGTATATGTGCATGCACATCCATTTAAAACAATGAGGAGCTAATCCTAAAGGAGTAACCTAAAGA
The DNA here is from genome assembly GCF_002078875.1 of Numida meleagris. Lineage (NCBI taxonomy): Eukaryota > Metazoa > Chordata > Aves > Galliformes > Numididae > Numida > Numida meleagris. The sequence continues at coordinate 8,790,296 of NC_034413.1, read as the reverse complement.
TGAGGAAATCTTTTAGACCTAAATAGCTGAAGAGTTTCCTACTCTGTTGATGTCTCAGCAATGTAGGCACCAGGTGTTAGGAGGTTAGGTAGAAAGCTACCTAACCTCACAGCTAGTGCTGTGGTTTTGCCCGTTGTTGTGTGGGGTGCAGTGTTTATTTTAATACACATTCAGCAATGCCTTGTAGCATAGCAGCAGCTCTAGCTTCTGTGCGTGATGGTGCTGTGCAGCCTCAGTCAAGCAGCTTTTTCATGTACCACTTCTTTTTCTTTTTTTAATTTACTTTTGCTTTCCGTAGAGCATGCTATTAATGTCTAAATGAGTTTTCTGCAAACAAGGCAGGAATTTGATCCACTTAAAAATATAGGGTGTACTTAAAGGGTTTCTTTCAGTGCCTGGCCAGCTTGGTTTTCACTTTGCTCTCTCTTCTCCTTCTTTTTTTTTTTTTTTTTTTTTAACGTTCAAGTTTGTTCTTTTAAAATTTCTGTTCAAAGAAGCATTGTTAAAAGTTTAAGCCTGGTAAACTGAGAAAATGTAATCAAGCAGATTTTTGCTACGTAAAATTGTACTTATCAATGGGATAATTACAGGATTTCAGGTGCAAAATGTATGTGCTGAAATTTTTTTAAAACTTCTGTTGCTTATTATTATTACTTTATTAATCAATTAGTAGAGAGCCTAAAGGCTCAAACTAGAACCAAGACTTCACTGTAGTGAGTATTGTACAAGCACATGGTACAATTTAGGTTGTGAATGGATGATTGTGTTGAATTCAACTATGGTAGCTTCATGATGAGCAACGATAACTGATTGTATATTAATTACTGCTTTATTGCAATCAATGCTTGCTTGCAAGGGTGGCTTAACCTGTAGTACTTTTCTCTGTAATTACAGTGATTTAGAAGTACATAGTGGAGCAATAGCATTCAACTTATGGACACCCCTGAACTTGAACTTTTAACAATTTCATCAACTACCTAAAGCCAGAGACTTGAAAGTGAACTGCTAAGAACAGGGTGCATGCAGCTTGAGAAAGGCAAGGCTCTACTCTTCTCTGCTTTTGGCCAAAAATTCTCTTTGCTTCTCCTAAGGTTCTGCTGGTCAGAATTTTAGTTTACAAAGACAAGCTAAATGTACTACATGGATTTTTTTTCTTTGCTAATGCAGTCATTGATGGTCTTTATTAATTTATTTCTTCATAGTTCATAAAAATGGAACTAAGTGAGGTTGCTCTTAATATAACAAAGAGTAATGATGGACCTTATGGTTATTATTAAATAATAATAATATACAAACAATAATGTTAATATGTTGCTTTTCTTCATAGGTACTATAACCTACATTAATCCACAATTTCAGCATAAAAAGGAGCTACCTATTAGCCCCATCCATATTCTTTTATTCTTCCACATGGAAACAAATTCTTCTTTTCTGCTTAGAATGTAATCTGTCTGCCAATATTTCAATTCCTTTTAAGGAATGTGCTCAAATGCGCTATCAATTTTGTAATAGGTGTAGAGGCCTGCAAGAGAAATCAAGATTTCTTCTATTTCAATGAAAACGAAATTTTGTTTGCTTCAAAAATGGATTTCACTTCTCCTAAAACACAGAAGTATCAAAATGAGGACCTTTCCATAAACCGTATTAACTTGGTGGCTTTTTCCAGGCTTCTGAAGTTGTCCGTAGTTAGACATGGGGTAAGAGCAGACGTCTCTGTTCACCTGCACGCACTGTGTTAAGTAATTCACCATCTTTTGAGTTATGAGTGATCCTCTTTACCCCAGGCCAGATTAGCAGGAAGTAGGTTTGTTGGGGTTTTTTTTGGCTTTTCTTCTTAGTATGGCTCAGGATCTACCTACTGGGTTCTCTGTGACTTCTGGTTGAAAAAGTCGTCCGGGTTTTCAAGGGCTTAGAACATTGGTGGTGTCTCTGATCTTTCTTATGCTGTTCCACTCAAACACCATAATTGTGGCTTTTTATCTTAAAGACATTTTTCATATTAGTTAAAGGGTGCTGGGAAGAATTTCGGTATATGTTGGCTTATATGATAGATGTTGTATGTCTGCTTCTGAACTAGATGTATTTAATTGCAGTGTTTCTTGCTGTTGTTCTCACTTCCAATCTCCATTTTTCATGTGTAGTAATATATTAAATATCTCATAAAAAATATGCACCTAGTTCCAGTTACTCAATTTTACAAAGAGAACATTCCCATAGGGAGATACAGAGAATGTTGAGGTGACTTCACCAATTACCTGAAGTTTAAACTAAGAACCCAGGTAGTAAAATGCGGTTTCAGGGCCATAGATGGAGATCCTATCTTAAGTTTTCATTTGTCAGGACACTTCAGGAGAGAGAAAGAAAGAGAAAAAGAGATCAAGGACACTATAAAATGCCACAGTTGTAGCTCCATTTGAGTTGTTTTCACTTTGTGGTACCCCATTAAGACTTGAGCAATATGTTTTGAGAACTGCCAGTTCTGTAGTGAGCTCCAGAGAGGAAAATACAAGGTCACTTGCAAACTGACTGCAAGAGATGGAGCATGTGTTGTTACTGCTTCTCTTAAGCCATGTCTTTTTAAGCTCATTTCGAAAGATAAAATATCACATGTGAAGCACTTTAATTTCTGGTTTAACGGAAATACTACAACATGTGCTTCCGAAATGATGATGAGCAAGACCTTAAAGTTAGGGTGCTATCTAAGAACAGATTTCTAATGTTCATGAAACAGTATTTTTGTGCACAGGTGAATGAACTCTGTTGCTGAACATATCTTTTCATTCCAGTTAGATACATTTATTGTATTGTGTATCTAAATATCTCAACTAAAATTTCCTTCATGCTCAATACCCAAAGAAGAGACCTTTAGTTCAAATATAATTATGGATCATCACATGGCTGTGTAATGGAGAGTGTGTAGATCAAAGACACATTTCTGCAGCTGGAGGGCAATCACTATTTAGAATCATAAAGTGTATGGAAACTATACATTTTTATTCACCTGGTCTGTTTTGTGTAAACTCGTGCTTCCAGTCTCTGAAAGACAATTATAAAAACATGTATATTCTTGTTTCCTATGTTGTTGCTAAGCTCTTGAATAGATGAAAAGGTTTTTACCATATCACTAGATTTTTCAGTTTCCCACAGTGGTACGCTGTAGTTGAGACACTTAGCCATGACTTGAGCTTTAGTAGAAATGCTTGGAAAAATATAATTTTCTCTGTAAGTCAACCTGTCAGAAACTGACCCATGTGCTAGATCCTTCCTTTCTGTGTAAATGAAGCAACGGAAGGTTATTCAAACTTTGTAAGTAGCATTAGTAAAAACATAGACCGACCAAATATGATTAACGTTCACCTTTGGAGTAGGATTTTGCCAAATAATAAAACAGACAAAAGTTCCTAGAAGTAGATGGACATCGTGTGGGTAAAGAGGAATATCATTCTCAGTTAGATACTGGAAACTTGGTTATATTTTGGAATTCCCAGAGGAGAAACACTGGCATGATGTCTAACAGATAGTGACAGAGGTGATGTCTAAATTAAACATTCATGTTCCTTCACATGGCTATTTGCTGAAATATTTATGTTGGAATATATTTCATTCTTTTTTATGATTAAAGTTTCCACAAAGTATGCATGTTTGTTTATGCCCCAGAGATTAAGGTCAGTGTTAGGATGTGAAAGGCAACTGATTAGATGCTATTTCGGTTTAACAATTATGTATTCATTTATTCATGAGGTTCCAAGTAGGTTTAAAAGTTTGTTATTATTGTCTTCATAAACAAAGTTGTTGAAATCTTATGCACTTCTATAAAATGATAGCAGGTGTAAGAAAAACAATATACAATCAACTGTACAAAAAACAATCTGATGTCAACACTTGTGTTCAGAAATTTAAAAAAATTATCAGTTCCGTAAAGGTTAACAGTGGTAATTGGCAACCCTGTTGATGGATTTGCTTTTATCATGGTGGTTCTTTAGGTTTGATTAACACAGTATTTGAACTAAAGTTAGTTGGTTTTTGCAGAATTCTCCCACGTATTGAAGCTTAAATATTTTCACGTCTTTTGATCACAAGCGTTTCTACCGACTGCTTCTGGCCCTTCCCTGCCACATTTTCACTTATGATCTCTATAGGTTCTTCAAACCTAGATGACACATAAGGTTTGTGCATCTGACTTGTATGATGCCCCTAAGATAAAGTATTTCCTGGGCATCCACGCTTCCCCAGATCTTTGCACATTAATACTTTTTTGGGTTTATCAGAGTTCTTTTCCATTCTCAGTGCTGCTTCAAATAGTTTCCAAATCTGTTGCCTCTTTGCATTACATCCCTGTTCTATTATGTCACTTGCTTCCCATTTTCTATCTCACTAAAAGCAACCTTTAAAATACTTTCTGTGCTATCCCAAACTCAATTCTTGGCTCCTGTTTTTTATCAGGAGATTGAGTGCACGGCTGTTCAGCCAATGATGATTGCCTCCATCACCTAGAGTGATTTTGGCTATTTTTCCAAATAGTGATTCAACAAGAATTAATGTGGCTTACATATTGTGGGTTTGATTTCATGCTATAACAAAACTAATCTAATGGTGGCCTGCCAATGAAAGGCACAGGTACAGACCTTCTCCTCATCTATACCGTAGGAGGTAATTTAGTTAATAAGCGTAAGGTAATTTTCTGAGGCCTCTTGATGTGCTGTTAACTTTTCACTTCGAGGTATTTACACTTAATGAATTGAAAATTTACCTTGCAGCAGCAATGGGAGGGGAGATTTAATGGTCAAAGCGTCTGTTCTGAAATAACTGCTCATCACATACAGTTGAGGAAAATGTAGCGAGGTCAACATGGGGGACATAAAGTGATCCCTGTTCCTGTGCTCTCCCATCCCAAGCTGTTAATCCAAGCCCTGACATGAATCACTGTAGCCCAACTCCTTTATCTAAAATCTAGCGAACAGGAGCAGATTAAATGTCTGGGAAGAATGCTTAGCTCTGTCTGTACCATGGCTCACCATCAGATCTGTATTGATGTGATTTTCCCTTGTCTTATTGGAAGTTTTATGGCCATTTTGCCATAGGAGCATGATCCAAGGCATTTATATATGTCCCTTAAGCTCTTTATAACCAGAAGTTTCCAAAAGGGCTCTAAAGTTTTGCTAAATCATCTTATTATTCATGCACACTTCCATCATGCTTTTCACCTGAATTTTGCAGTCCTTCATAGCTTTTTTTCCTAATTTTAATGAAAACACTGATTTTCTTAAGTCCTTTTTGAAATTGTTATTCTTAAGTTTAAGAAGTCATCTTGCATGTCAGGCTGATTGCTTTTCCCCTTTTGAACTCTATTTGCTGAAAATCTTGTGTTATCGCTATTTGACTTGAGAATAAGTGCTTGTAATACATATATCTGTATTTTAAGCATTGATTTTTTGCCACTCTTTACAAATAGTTTGAAGAGCTGTATGACACAAATTCCAATGTATTCATTTATGTTTTAGAGGCCAAATTAACTTTTTTCTTTTACATTTTCATTTGGAGACCATTATAACATTTTAATGCTCTGTTCTCAGATTATCAGTATATCATGGTGCTGTCCCATGGGCTTCATAAAATTAGATTAGCCTTAACTGCCCACCTCTCTCAAACACTGCATCTTAGTTTTCTGCCCAACACAACAGTGAGTATGGGATGCTTCCAAAGGAAAGAAGTTATACAATTTTTGAGATAATTTTCCTTTTTCCTTAGGTAGATTTTCTGAATGCTGAAATTTGGCTACTGTAAATAAGTAATTCAAGTTAAAATAACTGAAGAAAAAATAATTTGCTCTTTAACTCATTAGTGGCTCAAGATAAATTACTCTGTGATAGGCTGAAGTCAAGTTCCTATCCAAAGCAAATACTTGAGTTTGTGGTATGATTTCCTATTTAGCTTAAAGACTTTCTTTTGACATTACAGAAATGTTGGGGCTAAATTCAGTTCAATGATTTCATCATTAAACATTTATTTTAAGTTCCTTCCTCTCCAGAATCAGGAGACCAGTCTTCCAGGACCATCTCAGACACTTTTGAATATCCCCCTAAGTGAACATTAGCAAGGGATGAATTAGAAATTAGACATTTTGATGTTTGGAGGAGATTGAAGGCAGACAAAATACAGTTCACTAAAGATTTTAGGAAGGAGCATCAGTGTCTTTACTTGATAAACAAATCCAAATTGTTCAGATGAAAGCTTAACTCTGGAAACAAATGATATTTTTTTCATTTGGCAATTTTTGTGTATTCTAGGCTGTCCCATCTGGGAACACATTATTTTCAATTGATCTAGGTAGAATTTACTAGTTCTTAAGCCGAGAGGTTACCATGACCAGTTCACAGTATTGACAAAATATTTCTTCCTGTAGAGGATGATTTTTCTCACACATCTCAGAGTCACCATCCTCTGTTACTTTCCCAAACACATATAAGAGGAATGAACAGCAAATATGTACTACTGGAAATCAAGCTAAAGAAGCCAACCCCTTTTTCTTCACATTGGCATTCATGTTTAATATTAAGACCAGTTATCTTCCTCTAATTCCTACTAGCTTACTGAAGCTTCTGTAAAGAAGATTAAATTTCTTACAATGGTGAGATGTTATGTGCTTTGATAAGGAAATGTCTCTTTTCTGTATGTCAGTTGTTAGTAATACAACAATTATTTGATAATATTTCATGCACAATAGCATGCTTAAAATAGTTGCTGCCAATTCATTTTTAAGAAAATAATTACTTGTTTCTAACATCCTTAAAAATAATTATATAATAAAAAAATGACTGACATATTTGTTACCTATAATAAGTGCAAGTATTCCTTGAATTTTTAAGCAATTTCATAGAGTTTTATATTTAAATATTGAAACCTATTAAAATTGCCTGTGGAGATTTGTGGGAGAGGTTATCTATGGACCTCTGCTAATTAATTATGATATATTTTACTTCCATGTGATTTGTCACTACTAGTCCTGTAAGGACTGCAGGAAAAATCATTTGTTTAATCTGACTGGGACCTTGTGGCATTTAATTGTAAGCATAACTGTGATACAATAAATCCAAATGAATTTGGACAGTGATTAACAGGGAGCTCCTTGATATGGTAATGAGATTAAAAAACTGGTTCCTAAGTGTTTCCGTGGATTTCATTAACAATTTTGCAACTAAACACTTTTTAGGATAAAAGCGGTTGCTTGTTGTTGACCAGGATACATTATCAGTAGAATGTAACCATGTAACCTGTGTGATAAATATGTGGCACGAAGAAATCTTTTTGTGTCTGTGTGTAAGATATAAATATTTATATATATGTATGTGTGCGTATGGAAAGTGTACAAAGAAAATATAATAAGGAAGGCTTATGCTGCATTTAATTATCATGAGCAAACAAAAAGACACTGCAGAGTTAACCTTATTATTACATATATTTGAAGCATCCTAGAATGTACTAGTTAACTAGTCACACATACGTAGTTCTTGCTCTGAAAGCTTATTATCTGAGACACCTGCAAGTATTTAGACATCTGCATAGCTTTACTACTGTGAGTAGTTATACTGATTTTATTTAGCTGTTTTTGTAGGATTTATGCCCAAATTTGTCATTAGATGGCAAATTTACAACATAAAAGGGAGAAAGGAAAAAAGAATAGTTATGATACAGCTATTCAGAAAGCATGTATGTTGATCCTTTCAAATGCATTGTCATCGCATTGCTAAAAAGCTGAGGTTTTAAAGAATATATTTTAAATTTTGCTAATTAGCAGAATTATAGCAAAACTATGGAGAAGAAAAAGAGCATTTCCATTAAAAACATCAAACTGCTGCTTGAACTTCAAGGCAAAGGAATTATTTGTTTGTTTATTCTTGCAATTCCTCTTCTGTTTGTTTGAGTCTTCTTCCAAAACTTGGCTCATCTTCTGCTGTGCCAGTCATAAGTGGACTTGATATCATCTCCAATTCTTTGATCATCGTTTTCTTCTTTATATTTTCTATTTTAATACTTTAATTGCTGAAGAACAAAATTGGACTGATTGGAAGATAGAAACCCTCGTTCTTTGTAACCAGCATTGATGTAGCAGTAGTGCATTATTCATACTCTGCCCTGGCAAAATGCTTTTGGGTGCTCCAGAAAGAGACATGGTTGCGTTTCCCCAACTACTCTATTCTTCAGCGTTACCACTGCTAACTGGAGGTCACTATCAGCTGTCACTGTAACTTTGTGCTTCTTGACCAGTGGAACTTAGACTGCACGTAGCAGAGGTTAGTATTCTGTGACTTACTGAAAGAGCAAGACTTGAATTTGAAGCTCGCTGCCCACCCTCAGCATACGACATTTCCCTTTGGAATCTGACTCCTGGAAATCTTCAATGTGAGAAACATATGGTGTATAGGTGCTTGTTCATTTGTTTGTTTTCAGTTACTGAAAAAAGAGGCAGATAGCAGCGGAACTGCTTAATCCTCTTGTATAGGATGCTACAAATAACTAGCTGCTTTAGCTACCTGTATGCTGGAGTTTCTGTGCTGAGCTCAACTTTGCACCTACTATTTGCTTGGCCTTCTGCAGCCAGCAAACTCTACCAAGCAAGTTTGTTCTTTGTACTGTCATGCAAGTTTATTCAGCGCATTCCTTGGACCCTTTATTTCTTTTTGTTAGTCATTTCTGTAGCTCCCTTCTGGGTGTGCTGTTCCATGAAATTGCCGGGGAAGGAGACTCAGTGTTTCTTAGAGCTGACGTGATGGCAGTGCTGTCACCAGCATAATACAGGTTTCTTGTTTTCCATTCACTTGTAGAATTAAAGAAAGGACTTTGAGACATATTCTAACCCTCCCACAGCTCCAAGGCAGAATCTATGATGTGAGTGGCTTAGTTTTTTTGTTTTCAATCTGGATTGTAAACTTCATGCTTGGATCGATTTTTATCTTTGGGGAAGAAAATACAGATGGTTATGCTAACAGTGGGTACGTATTCAAGCCACAAATGGTGATGTGACCCATATTCTGTTGCTCCTCCTCACAATACTCTTTGCCTTCCTTGGAAGCCCGGATGTGGAAATGAGGAGACAGCCACAGACCAAGCTACATGGGTCTTGTGACAGTCAGGATTGGAGTTTGTGCTGTGTCCCCTGAGCTCCTGTAGTACCGATGCAACTAATTTAGTCAAATCTGTAAACAAAGGATTTTACTTAATTTAATATCACAAGTATTATTTATATGGGACATTTATTGCTGTGTACTATTTATCTATTTTACTACAGCTACCCAGTTTCAGCTCGCTGTTGGCTGCAAAGCTTGTGTGGTGGAGCTCCCATAATACTGAGCAAAGCTGGATGCATTGGCAGCTCCCATCAGCTGAATACCTATAAGGATGGGAGTAAACACATACTGATGGTAGTGCTAAAATCTTCAGTACAGCAATGGTTAACAATAGCAGTTAACCAACCAACAGTCCATTGTTTTGATTACAGCCATTAATCTGACATAGTCTCCATTGCAGTGACATCGCAGTCATTATTTTAAGGCTGTTTGCAAGCTCAAGTTATGGCATTACAAATTGTTTTCATTTCCTGTCTATGAAGATTTTCCTTATGACTGTGAGAGTAAGAAATGTGTTTCTGAAGAGATCTCAGATGTTGCAGTTGAATATTGCAGCAGAGAGTGAACACTGCATTGAATTCTGCTTCTGTGTTATCCTGGAATATGCAGAACCTTGTTGAAGGGTTGCACAACAACTGCAGTCTGAATGTGTTTTTTCTTTTTTCTGTTGAGAAACATATGATAAAAGGGCTGTGAGCTACCTAGACCTCAGAGTTGCTTAATAGCTTGTGGGAGCTAGCTTCTTGCCAATTTTAGAGCATCGGTCTATCTGACTTAACCACATGTAGACTTACTGGCAGGTCTACTCAAATCAGTGGTGCAATTATTTACTTCTTAAAGAGAAAACAGGCATGCAGTATAATGACCTTACAATAACTTTCAGTTTTATGTGGAGAAAAAATAAACAGTTGTCATTTCCTTGTTATTTTGAGGTTTAAGCCTTTACCACAAAGGTTTTAAATATTTACTAACTACTACGTTCTCTGAAATTTCTCTATTTAAAAATACAATGAATTTATTCAGGGAAGTCTTTCTATTGCACCAAGCTTCACAATCTTTATTAGAGAACGTTATAAATAAATGTCTTTCCACTGCATTTTTTTTCATATTACCTGACTCTTAATTCAAAGAGTTTATTACTTTTAGTATTTAGCTGCCAGCTTTGCTTTTGTTTTTTATTAAATAGTTCAAAATGCAAAGGTTGTTTTTTTGCGATACAGCCACATTCATAGAAAAAAATGTATTTGGGGCATTATAAGTCGCACTGAATGTTTTCGGTATCACATCCCAGAATTAGCTTCACATCAGAACTGTGCTGATGTTGAGAGAAATAAATGTTTACTTATTTATTTTTTTTGTGCTGCATTTTAATCTGGTCCAAAGAGGGGAAAGTATTCTCATTTAACCAAATAACAATCGGTCTATGTTCATTCCTGTCTTACCTTACATGAATGGTTAATAATTCCATTGCTTCTTTTACAAGATTTTGCTTATTTTTAATAGTTACTCTGAAGTCTTCAGTACTCAAAGGGCAGCAAAAAGGTATGAAGCAGCAACTTGGTTATTACTAGGGAAGGAAGCAATTCTAGGACAGTAGTGGAGGACTAATGGTCTGGTGGAACTGGCTGTAGGAATTATTAACTTTCGGTGTGTATTTGCAAAGCAGGAATTGCATCATTTCAGTTTCTGGTTTCTTCTAAATGTGTGACCACTGAAGCTAGTCAATACTTGGGCTTTGTCTTGGGAACTGCCAGTTTGTCAACCTTGTTTTATTTCAACTCAGAGTGGAAAGCTAAAACATCGATCTCTCCTTTTTCCTCACTGAACAGGAAGCTGTGCAAACTTTTGGTTTGGAAACACTGGAATTTTTGTTTTAGTGGGAAATCTTGAAATGCATCTTTTCAGCATTCTCAAACCACGATGAACTATTTCATTCTGGTTTGGCCTTAACTTTTGTTATCCCAAATTGCTTCAGTTCTCTGTGGTATTTGTAGCCCTAGCATGTCATCTTGCTGCTGTCACTCTGAAGGCTTTCTGGAGAAAATGCATCTCTGTGATGCATCACATCAGTTAGATCAGATCAGAGATTACAAAGCTTAGAATGAGAACCTGGATGCAGCCATTTTAGTAAGATCTGACAGAGAAAATATCACTGGACATTGGCTGGAGGTTAATGCCCGAAGAAACTGTGAGTGCTCTCATGTCTCTGCGCATGGTGAGCCAACTGTCACAGGGGTTGTGATTCCTACCTGCAGCAAATGAGCAATGCTTGATGTGTTACGCTGGCTCTGCTGTCATGGTGATGACACAAGAAGGCATCTTAGCTAGATACGTGGTGGGGAAAGAAGGGTAGAAACCTGATAACAATATCTTAAATCACTTAAACAACATTTTTTCCTGCTATGTGTTGAGACAGTTTTTGTTTTCTAGAAGCATATGTCATTAAACATAGTATTTCTCATGTCTATGGGGAGAAAGAGCAAACATAACTTAGGGGAATGTATGTATTTTCAAAATCCTCCCTAAAATCGTATGAGGGAAATTGCCAAACATATTTGATAATCAGATAATCATCATATTGTTGTCTCCTGAAGTGATAGATGCCAAAGTGTGTAGCAGCAGAAGCTGATATGGAAAAAGGTAGTAGTCCTCTTTGTGGTGTTCTAGAGCACTAGAGACATGCAGCTGTTGTTCAGATGTGTGTTCTTAATGGGTAATGCTACCTCCTTTGGTATGGGGAGGAGGGCAGAAAGGGAAAGCAGACACTCCCTCCATTGTTTTGGTTGTGATAAATTCTCAGTTTGTGTTCCAAGATGTGTGAAATGAAGGTCATATATGTGCAGCCTCTCTCTGTTTAAGCACCTTAGCACAGATCAAGAAGTATACGTGCATGCACAGCCTACTAAACTGGGAATTGTGGAGTGGGTGGTTGTTTTGGTCTTAGTAATAGAAAATGCAGGTCATCTTGGGTGGGGAAAGTAGGTATATTTTTATGCGGAGCCCAATACTAACAAGTAAATATTTACCTTGGAGCAATAATGTCGTATTACCACGCTATTTCATTGTAGGAATAAGTAAAAAGTAAATGTTTGCTTTTTAGTTTCTGTCCTTGGAGCTTTTAAAATAATATGGTTTTAAATCCTTATTCATATATTAAAAAAGCAGTTTTCTCTTTTTACAGAGCAAGGACAACAAAGACAACAGCAATTCAAGCTTCCCTTAATGTTCTACCACAGTGCAGTAGTCCAGCCTGGGAGAACAGCTTCTCATGCTTTCCTTGTTCATGTTTATTATATCCTCAGCCTTTCTGTCTCAATTGCTGTCAGCTGGAACAAGTTTTGGTGGTAGGTTTTCTGATAGGGAAATCAGTTCAACTGGGAGTGGATTTCTACCTCAAAAGTCTTTGTCAACGGTTTACAGGCGTTAGGCCCGATTCCGTGACAAAGGGGACAGGGGACCCAAGGGCCCACGTCCCGGGAAAAGGGAAAAGGGGAAAAGGGTAGGGAGATGGCCCTGAGAGCAAAGAACAGCGGCAACAATCTGAGGAGAAACAAACTAATTTACTAAATAAGATATCGGAATGCAAAACAACACACTATAATACAATATAATTACAATTTAAGCTGATAAATCCAATACAGAGAGAGAGAATGTCCCAAAATCAAGGTAGGCCTTACTCTACTACCGATGATAAGACGGCTGGAGAGCGAGGTGCTGCCAAGACGAGAGACGGCGGAAAAAAAGGGACGAGGTCTCGTGATCTGCAAGTTTTTATACTGCGAGCTTCTATCTTTTCCCTCCGGCTGGAAAATGGTAACAAAGGAGCAAAGTGCCGTGGGGACTGTAGTAGTCCCTCTCTTCTGAGAACTAGGTATGTCCACTACATGATGTTATGATGTGGAATACCAATAACCGAAAATCACAAAACCATGACAGTCTTATCACTCAGTGATGACTTATGGTCATTATTGCTTTCCCTGATTTCTGCTACTATCTTATAGGTGAATTCTAACTCAGAATCCTTCTACTTGTTCTGTAGATCCCAGCCTGCCTTTTTAGTTGCCTGGATTATAACGAACACCTGAACCAAGTTTGTCTTCAACAAAATCGAATTTGATACCTTGTAGACTTGCTGTATATATAAAAATGGGATGAGTTTTGGGTGTGCCAGTCACAATTACGAAAGATACTCTAAGTATATTACCTTATTAGACATACTTTTTTCCTAACCATAAAAGATAGTGAATGGTCAGTCGTCTTCGCAGCTATTGCTAGTGATTTGCCATGTCTTTTGACAGAAGTAGGAATTTATTTTAGGTGACTTAATCATGGACTCTTGGTAGGAGAGAGAATAACAATAGAGCATGGTCTATGACCTTGTCTTGTCAGTGCTGATAAACCAGACTATGCATTCAGATTTAAAACAAATGAAAGTTTCTGTCAGTAATCCTAGGGGTGATTTCTACGACTTCCTTGACAGGAGTATTGAGACAAGAAAGCTTCTAAAAACTTCCTTGGAACAATACTAAAAGATAAAGCTATCTGGAGCTGGGCTAACTGTAATGAGAGCAGATCCCAGCACGGCAAGGGCAGCCAGTGAGGAGTTCTGCAGCAAGAACAACAATATTCACACCAAAAGCAATGGCAGGAGGATGTTACTGTGTTTTGGCACGAGCGTATGGTAACCAGCAGCAAATCATGAATCGATTTTGTGTGCTGAGCTAGTCAGGAATTGTTATATTTCTGTACAGTGTTTATTTGCTAAGCTTTATGGTCAACTTCATTACTCTTCATTTTATTCATTATTATGTCACTGAGCAGCAACTTGTTAAAAGATTAAAAGTTCCAATTGGTTGCTCATGCCTAAGGTATGTAAATGCCTTACAGCTCTGGCAGTAATTTACTGACATTCTGGCAATTTGTGCTTAAATAGCTTATGCACACACATGCATATGCACACTAGCATCGTGTATGTGTGTGATTTTTTTTTTTTTTTTAGAAACCCAGTATCAGGCATTTATGCATCTAGATGTTACTAGAGAGGACCTTATCTTACAATCCTGGTGGACACAAAAATGTTTTTTATCATTTTGGGAGTGACGAGTTTAAAAAAAATGCCTGTAGCAGAAATCCAAAGAGAAGCATGCTGTTTAAAAAGTAAAAACAAACCATAAGGAGGCAAAATCTAATGATAGTTTAAATCCAGGGTGCAACAGTTAGTGCAGAGTTTCTTTGACAATTAGAATTTTCTCAGCCAGTTTTTCAAACAAGTTGCATGTGCTTTTTACACAGATGCACAAATACACGTACGTACACTCACATGTAAGCATTGGTCTCTGTGTGTGCTTATATAGATATATTTAGGCATATAATTTTATATCAAATTTTACCCTTCTCACACTCAACACATACTTCCTATTTGCATGCAGCTTTACAAATAGTTGCTTGTTACGAAGTTGGGTTTTGATAGTGGGCTGCTGTATCCTCAAACCTAGTGACAATGTTCACATTTTGAATCTCTATAGGCAGCACTTCCATGCTCACAACTTTGTACCTCCATCTTGAAAACCAGACTCAGGTGTCAAACACTTGGAGTAATTATTCTTCTCCTTAGAGAACTGCTGTTTCCTCAACCAGACTTGCAAAATCATGTTATACTGCATAAGCTGAGGTAGCATAAGGCTGATAGGAGACAGCAGCCCTTTGTTAATAAGTTCAATTACAGATTGCTCCATAAAAGCAGATTTTAGAAACACAGGAAGTGAGTTTCTGCAGTTTACTTGCCTTCATACGTGCACCAGGTATTGCTCCCTATCAAGTAAAAATAAAAACACCTTGTCACTTAAAACTAGACAGAGGTCATATCTTTTAGGAGATTATAGAGCTAATGGAAGCAAAGATGTATCTTTACAAAAATAAGAAATATTTACTTTCAAGACTTTGAGACCTTCACAGCAGTGGAATTAGACAGTGAAATATGTTTGTATCACTTTTCATATAATCATGCATGATAGTGTTTGCCTACAAATATGGGAGAAGGTCTTATCACATGCATCCTATAATGGAAGAAGTAGGTGAACATTACAGGCTTTTTGTCAAACTCTATGGAGAAAAGAAAATGTTTAAAGACTTCAAAAGAAATAACACACATTTTTGCTTAGATAAAGCCTAAGTTATGTAGATGTTGACTGGGTATGTCACCAGTTGTGGTGTTATTTGTATAGTCTACTCTGGCCAAATTGATTTCCAAATCATCAAATGGGCAAGAATGCTCAATCTCTGAGAGGAATTATTAACAATTAGATAGTGATTGAATGAACATTTCTTTGAAGATGTATTTTTTTGAAAATGAATGAGAGCAAAAGCACTTGTCTTTGGTTAAATAAAAAACATACTTCAAACATATTTTTATTTAAAGAATTAGCAAATTTAACTAGATTTGTTGATAAGCCTAAAAATAAATAACATTTACTTATCAAGTAAATACAGCAATTCTTGAATTTTTGAGTAGTTTGCTTTTTCTTTTTTTCCCTCAAATTTAGAAGTTTGGATGCTTTTTTCTTCCTCTGCTCTGCTTAGTAATGGGATGGAAAAGAAAGTTGTGAGGCCTAAGGGAGTAGCAAGACAACATTATAACATTGTCAAAGTGTCTCCTTTTGGTCTACAGAGGCAGAAAAGGATCGGTGTCCTTGGGAGAGGAGACAAATCCTGTCACTCTGATAAACTCAGGGACTACTCCCCATAAGCTAATAGTGACTGGCAGAGGATAAGCCATTCCGGGTTAGATGAGAACCAAGCACCTTCTTTTTACTGGAACGTAAAGTAATTATTGAAATCCTGAAGTCAGTTGTGAAAATGCCGTGGATTTTTTCTGAAACCAGGATAACGCCTTCAGGGATTTTGTGGCAAGAAATGATTCTGCGCTGGTCAGTGGAATACCCTGAAATGTCTCATGTGTATTTTGCATATGTATTTTCTGTTTATCTTTGAGCAGAATATTTCAGAAAAAGCTAAACCAGAAATATCTCTGCCATTCACTACCCTGCAGAATAACATAAAGAGATATGACCCAGAGAATTCAGAGCTGAGGGTCCAACATAGCTTTTATTTGAAGTTTGTGATCAGCTATATTTGTAACATGGTCTCTCTTGTCCTAATTCTTTTGTTCCACATTTAAGTTTTATGCCTAAGGTCTGGGAGGCAGATTTTATCTCATTTTTCTCTCATTTTGATAGCATAATTGAGCTGCAATTTACAGACAATGGGCTGGATTCAGGAAAACAGGAAGCATTTGGAGTTTGTAGGGAATCGTTTCATATGAATCTTTCAGAAATGTACAACGTTTTGTTTTAAAACGGCTATGAAGGAATATCTGTGGGCAGATAAATTGCTGTCGTTCCTTGTCATCACTCTGTTGTTGGTAGCTGCATGAGTTCCTGCATTTCTTTCCTCTCGTTCTATTCTTTCCCACTTCCCTCTGCCATGTCTTTCCATCTTCATACACGCTTTTTCTTTCTCACACAGAGATACTCTGGCTTTTAGTTTCCTAACTTTAAATTGATTAGAATTAATTTTTAAATAAGTGTCACATATCCTTAACCAAGCACTAAAAGGTTGAGAAGGCTTTATGGTGCAAAGTCTGATCCAAAACTCAGTGAGAAGAATTTTAAAAATATGGGCTGCCCTTCATTAGCCCTGATGATATCTCCTGACAGGCAATGTGTGCTCACGCTGCCATGCCAGGCCAGGGCAGGACCAGCTGCCATGCACCATTTACCCTCTGTCAGCAGCTTCAGTCAGAGCCTGGGCAATACTGTACACACGAGTCTGTCATGCGTCAGCATCAATTAGGCTCAGTTTGCTGCGCTTGGGAAAAGCAACAGCCCTACTATTAACCATTTTTCTTCTTTCCTCTCCCCCCAGCCCCGTTTGACACTCAAAGCAAACTGTTTGATTTGGCAAGAGTGTTTTTTCAGCAGCTCTCGCAAATAGTAATTGCAGTTTGCTTTAAAATAACTCATTAATTCAGGTGAGTTAGTTTCACAGCAAGAAATCTGATTTGTTGGTACTATTGTGTAAATGGGGAAGTTAGATGCAGCCCTGCTCTTATAACTGTTCTAATTTTGCCTTTCAGTTGTTATGCAGAAGTGTTGATTTCTGTCTGAATCCCCATGTAGAGGGACTTACATATAACCATGTCATACACCCATAGATTATAATAGTAAGCTTTACACTTACCATGAGGCCAGGGGACTAAAGTATTTCATGAAAACCATGTCTTCCAACAGCTTTGTTGCATATACTCAATATGTTTTGGATTTTTCAGTTGTAGACATGCCTTTGCATTGTTGTTTTTCGGGGCATTGTTGTTTGAAGAGCAGGGCTAAAATTTCCCCAACTTCGTGAGAAACCAGCCTGTGTGGTCATGCCTAAATTGGACTCACTATTTTGTGGCTTTTCTCCACTATTACAGAGGGGGTGGGGAGCAAGGCGACCACCCATGGTGTGTTCTCGTCAAGCGGTGCAGTGAGCAAGTGAGCTCGCTGATGTGCCATGAGTGTTAAGAGAACAACCTCTTCTGGCAGAGTTTTCAAGCACTTCCCTCCTTCTCCCCTCCCCAAATTACAGCTTCTTCCTCCGTGTAAGTATAGAACACCCATGACTATTTATATAATACAAGAGCTACTGTGTACTTTAATGGATGGTTAAAGACATTTTCACAGGTCTGCATCCCCATGGGATTTATGGAGACTGATAGGCCTGGTCAGTTTGTAAAATCGTGATAGCCCAAGAGACTGTTGTCAGATGTTGGTAACAAGACAGTGTTTGAAAGGAATCAAAACAATATAAATCCTGTGAGATCTGTGGCAGCAGGATGGGTTCTAATGGAGAGGAAGACAGGGTCGACCACCACACAAGAGAACAAGGAGAAGAAAGTGTTTTTCCTCTTTCAAGCTTGCAGCACCAGCAGGGGTAAGCAGGTTTCTAAAAAGAATCTCATCTGCAGATCAATCCAGTGTAACAGATGGAGTGCACAGATATTGTTTATCAGGTTTCCATCGCATGTGGCAAGCAAATACATTGTTGCAACTGTTAGCAGCAAAACTTTTCCTTTTTTAACATCACAATTACCAAGAGTTGAAAAGAATTGTGGGTTAATGATTTTCGATCAGTAACTATAGGGGGGGCTGCTGGATAGCACCTTCCCCAAGGAGTACATTAGCAGGAGATACAAAGTCATGGAGCATCTTGAATGGAAGGTTTTGGATCCGTAGAAATAACTGCCTATCGCAGTGCAATTTAAAAAGTGGAAATTTTCATAGAGGAGAGACTCAACTGGATCTTCATCTGCTGTAATGGTAGATTTACCCTGCGGACAGTGAAGACAAACCAGACCATACCACCTTGGCATTTTGGGCTTTGTTGCCTTTCTAAAAGCATTTGAGGGAAAGATTGAGAAGGGGTGAGAATGGGTTGTTGTTGTTTTGTTTTTTTTTAGACCTACATCTGTTGCCCAAACATACAGGTGTATGGCTTTTTGAGATGACGTAGGATTATCTGTCAGCGTCCCATAGATCCTTTATCCATAATGCCAGCCTCACATGAATGCCTTGAATAACATCGGTGTCTCATGTGGCTGTAGGTGTCATTGCTATTTAAAGCAGTGGTATGTTATCATAGCTTTTCTTTACGGTTTTCAGCATTTTTACATTTTCCAGTGTTTTTTCACAGTGCGCTCTAAGCATATTGTGTTTGGTCAGTACTTGAGCCACCGCAAACAAAAATTGCACTCTGAATCAGTTCATATTCAAAGCCCCCTGACCCAGTGTATTTCTTCTTTTTAGTCTCCTGTATGGTTCCAAGCATTCTAAAGCAAAAGTCCAAAATAGGTTTATGGGCCCATAAAGACTCATTCCCCATGATCTTTAAAGGAGGGTAAAAAGCTGGTGACTGGTCCATATTCACCAAGCACTCCATGATTCTTGCTGTGAGCATCATGCCACAGCCCTTGAAATAGCAACAGAAGTGGTACAGGGAGTATTTGCACCCTGAAGTTCATGTCTCTAAGCACCAAGCTAAATGAAGCACTCCAGGTTTTGATAGTGTGGGCTCTTTGGCTTGGCTTTGAGTGCTTCTGATTCAGGCCCCAACATGTCCACTTACCTGGTAAGTACTATGTCATGACAGCTTCAGTTTATGCAAATACTAACAAAGAACCATATCTAAGCTACAGATAAGCATGCAGCAAATGTAAAGGAATGCTGCAGAGATCCATGCTGAATAAAGTATTCTTTAATAATACTGACAGGATTTTAGAGAGTTGTGATTGTTCAGAAACTACCTTTATGGAAACATGAGAAGTTGTGATGAGTGACTTCAATTAGGAATGTGGTCCGTCTACCTGACAGAGCAAAAATTCCTCCCTAGACAGCATGTTTAGGGGGGTTAGGTGAATTTGATGAACTCGGCAACTAGCTGACAACATCATTAGGGACATAAATAACAGAGTTAAAGGAAAGCCAAAGTAATGATAATAGCAGACATAAATTACCCGTTCAGGTATTGGCTAGATTTCACTAAAGGAAGTAAGACTGTCTGTGGTATTTTATGGATTAAATGTATATATGTAAATATGCATTATGTCGTGACTGAAAGGAGAGTAAGCAGGCTTAGCATGAATGGGTTGCTTTTACCAATTTAAATGGATTTTGGACATATTAATATACACATTTGTTCTCAAATGGTGGATGAAAAAATAAGGATGCAAAGTTAGGAAATAGACTTCTGTCTGTAGAGGCTAACATAATTACAGAAGTGGCCTAAACTGATGTTGACAGAAATATCTTTAGTGTTTTCAGGTAGAGTATGTTATTTTTGAAATAAGTTTTGGACTAATATATCATAGCTAGACATCTACATCCTGCACCTGCTTGCCACAAATCAGATATTTATCTAATAATAGTGAATCTAGTTATTCTGAAGGAGGAAAATTACGTGTATAAAGGAAAAGGCTCCTCTGACACTTAGTAAACTGATTTGGCCTAACCCCAACCGTAACCAAGTACCATTTTGTATGTACTTTTTTTCTGAAACACCACTGAAATAGTAATATTAGACTCCCTTTGTTGTCAAAATCCTTGGTTTGAAATACAAATGGAATTTAAAATGTTAGTCCAGTGGATTTATTCAAGGAAGGAAAGCTTATAGGAAATTGTTCAGCCTTACTCTAGGAGTACATTAGTCTTACAGATAAAAAGCATGTGTACCTTTCCAAACCCATTTTTCGGTCTGAAGCAAAACGTGGCTCAGCTGGAATTTAAGAGAGAGGCTATATTAGGAAGTATATGTTCCCAGTGGAATAGCCTTTTAACAACTTCCATCTTTGCAAACCTTAACCAGTTTACTTTGAGTTCAGTTGTATAAAGTAGGAAATTCAGAGTTTTACAAACAGTCAAAGTGAGATTTAGAAAGCCTAAGAAAATTATTCAAGATCTCAGAAGAGCCAGAGTCAAACCTTTGAATTCTATAGTTCCTGATCTTGTGTATTTTGAAACATGCTTTTCATTTTTATAGCCTACATGCTATTAAGTGAAAAAGTATTCAGTAGTAATACCAGGTCTGTACAATCATCCTTACTTGTGTAACAGCTGTAAACAGTAGGCTGTTTTTGTGTGATGGGAATGGAAATCCCATGATAAATGAAGCTGCAAATAGGCTGAAATCTCAGTGGAAGTGGTTAGGTGGAAAATTAATAACAATTAAAATTTGACAAAGCACAAGTGGCAAATGAATTGCATTCCTTCTTCCACAAGGAAGTAGTAGAGGAAATACGAACACTTGAGGTAGAAACGTTTGCCAGATCATTGAGTTTAAGAGAAAGATCAGGAGACTGGACTGCTAGTGGAATAGCTGTAATGAAAGAAGAGAAGGTGCAGGAAAAAATACACTTGGATGCATTGTTGTGGGGATTTTAATGACTTCCAAATAGCTTAAGCCTGTACTCAGAAGTGGAACAACCATGTAAATGAATCTATTGGGGGTTTTAGTTTAATATCTGTAGCCAAGAAGGAAAAGTTGGCACAATTTATCTCTAGTGTCGAACAACTTGTAAAAGGGAGCGTGGCTCAGCTCAGGGTGTGGAGCCAGGAGGATCGCGGGCCCCAATCTGTTCCAAGCCACCGACGCTGCCTGACCTGGGCAGGTCACTTGGCTTCCTAGGGCCTCTGTTAAACCAGCTGGAAAATTGGGTAACAAAAGCAGGACCTTGCTGAAAACCCAACGCTCCATCTGAGTTGAGCTGTCCTGGGTAAACAAATTACAAAACATTGATAGATACCTCAGTAAAACAAAGATGGGCCTACAGAGTTAGGAAGGAAGAACGAGTGATGAGGGACGGATCCGGGTCGCAGTCCTGAGCACGCGGAAGAAACAACTGTCTTTGAGTTCACAGGCAAAATAAGGACCTCATGGGATGGATGCAGCACTGGTTTGTGGGGAGAATTAGAAAATCAGGAAGGCAATGGTGTCTTGAGTCAATGCTGTGTGAATTCTGAATTCAAATTTCTCACAAATTGTATTGTGAAAACAATAGTAGTCATTTCTTCCTTATGGTGAAAAATATAAACATTGAAAGGTTCCCAAAGAGGTGGGCATCCTGTCAGTCACAAACAGGTATATGGATGAGACCATTGGAGTCTACATCTAATTCTTTGGTCTTGCTTTAGCAGTGTAATTAAAAGTTTTTGGGCACCCCTTTTGAAATAGCGTTGCCTTTGTTAGTTATTTTTTTTATTTTATTTTCACATGTTTGCATGAAAAGAACACTGGGTAAGAATTAAGCTGAAAATATAGTATGTGGTGTTCATGTTTCACTGTAGTAAACCAAGAAGCAACCTTATGTTCTTGTTTTGTTGTGTTATTTATATTTTTGTTCCACTGATGAATGTGGATGTGACAAAAGGGAAGGAGCAACTACACGTATGGTCATCAACTGGAGAAGGAAGGATTTTAACTACCACACCAACGCACTTGACTTTTTCTGGCAAAGCTGCGCATTAAGTGCTGTTCTGAAAGTCTTGAGATACTAGTTCAGCATGTGTTTTTTACCACATTTTAAGACTTGTGTAAACTCTCCAAAACCACTGTTCCGTAGTAGCATGAGTAGGTATTTTAAATAGTTGTTCTCTAGCCCTTTTGATACTCAGGATGAGGCAGGGTTAGTCTGAAGACTGCAAGATGCTTGAGCAGGATAAAGTGCTGGAGGCAGAAGTATTGAATAACCACACTAATATTCATGATGAAAAATACTTCCAAGAACCTGAAGTGGTTTTTCTGGGAGACATGTGCCAGAATCAAATGTCCAGCAAGCCATTGGTTCACTGACCTCATAAGGACAAGGCAAGGAGACCTTTTGCTGAGAGGTGTGTTCCTATGGTAGCAGTGGAATTGCTTTGGGAACCATCCAAAAATAATCTCAAGAGTTGTACAGAAAAATGCTAACTTCTCTGGACACAATAAAACTGGTATTTTCAAATTCTACAACCATGTTAAGATATACCTGTTCTGTGGGCTGCTGTGTGTCATACTTCTGGGTGGACTTTGTTCTGGTCACCTGAGGAAGTGTGTGTGTTTCCCAAAAATGCTGCCAAACAGGCCCAGGAGCAAAAAGGGATTGAAAATTTAGCAGAAGTTACTGAACAGAGTTCCTAGGTTTTTGATAGGACATTTTCTCCTTTCAGTATTAAATGTGTTCTGATTTTCTATCCTATGAATACACTAGATACTTTACTTGATGTATTCATGATTAAGATTTTAAATATGAACAGGCAACATGAGAAACCGTTTTTAGACTTACAAAATAGGGAGCTGCATTCAGTCACAAAGAGCTGTATTCAGTTAGCATTGCTGCCATAGGCATCCTTAGTAATCATGGTAAGGTCACTCTGTCTCTGAGTCTTGGCTTTTGTTTGTAAGGAGGAGAATAAGACTTCCTCCAAGACATGCCTGCCATCTCTCCTTTGGTTTCCAGCTGTCAGTGGCTGGACTTGGTTTTATCCAAAAATATTATGTCATGACTAGGACAGTACTGCTTCTGTCTTGCTTAAGCCTTGCTTCTAAATCTTGTAATAGGTCCTTTAGAGGAAAATGTCCTCTACTGGGAGAAATGCTGCCTAAAGCATGAGGCAGATACTGCTTTTGCCAGTGCACCTGGCAGAAATAATAGACTGTGCACTACAAAGGATGACATACTCCAATTAATTTGTGAATGAGCTATTGAAGATGCTATCTAAGTGATTGTGGAAGGATTTGATATTTTTGTATTTTTTAACATCAACAATGGATCATTTTAGAATTGGACTTAGAAGTTTTAAAGAGGCAACAACAGGGCTCTTCTCCTATTTGCAGTCATTTAGGTCCCTTACTTCAGAAAAACCTCCCACAGGGACTCATATACCAAAAACACTGGGCTAATTAGGATGTCACAAGGCACCACGTCCAGAGCAGCTGTCCATAAGCAGTCACAGTAGAGGTGGGCAGTGTGCCCTACAGGCACCGCAGGGGCAGCTCTTTCTGAGCAGGTCTGTCTGTGGTGGGGAATAAAAAAATTACAATGACTCAAATTTTCAGCTTTCTTCATAAACATCAGTTCCTGCAAAAAGTAATAGTGAGCAGTGAAAAGCAGGTCCTTCTCATTGTCTCAATCTGTGAAATTGCCATAAGATAAGATTAAACAGATTACTAGCCAGGCGTTGCTCTTCTAGGAAGTCACAGGAATGTAATGCAGTTGCAAATGGGGAGGGCAGGTGGTCCAGACAACTGCAAATGGAAAGGTGTCAGCAAGACAGTCTTCTATTAAGAAGTGATGCAATTATGAAATGGTTTGAGAACCCCTGTATTAACCCGTAAAGCAACAGACACTCTCAGAGGGAATTTCCTTCTCACTGACTTTTGCCTGCTGAGCTGTATTCTCCCCCCCTCAGTGGAAGCTTATCTGTTGTAATACATTTCTGTACATTTCTGCCTGTGACAGTGAACCTTACCACCTGCTATCAGACAGATAGTAGAAAGACTTAAATGGGATTAAATGGGAAAAGGGAAAGGCTTGTAGTAATTTCAAGGCTTCCCCATCAAGGCAGCACTGGCCTGTTGGATGGGGGACCATTTAGGGTTGACAGAGTTTCTCTGGAGAGATTTACCTCCTGGCTTGGGCACTGCGTTAGGGAGAGGCTTTGAGCTGGCCAAACCCCATGTCTCTCTTTCTCATCCAACTGAACGAGATGGCGACACTTGTCTTCCCATGGGAAGGAGAGCAAGGCCTTTGGCTGAAAAGTCATCCTGCAGTGGCTGCAAGGCATGGGTGTGACAGTGCTAGCGTGACGTGTGTGAGGTTAGCTGCGCTTGGCCCTTAGCCATCCCTGCACATTGAGTCCTGTTTGGAGACACAGGACTCAAACACAGGCTGCAGCGTTTGCATGTGCTGAACTGCTTTGTAAGTGTGGGACTTTGTAACCAAACAGTACTTGTGTGGCAGGATGGTTATGATCCTGATCTCAGATATTTTCCCATTTAAAAGAAAATCTGAATTTTGTGGCTCTACAGTCTTATATAATAACATTATTTTAATGAAGTCTCTGTATTTGTAGTAAAGCACAGATTTGGGTTTTTACAGATCTTCTTGAAGAAAGATGAAGAAAGCATCAGAAGAAACCTAATTCAAATACTTTGTCTGTTTGGGAGGTGAAAAGAAAGAGTTGCATGTAGAGGAAAACTCACTCAAAAATGCGAAGTTAACGATATTACAAAAAGCACGTTAAGGTGGTTATGGAAGTTGAGCTTTATAAATAAGTATGAATTCTAAGCTAAGATCTCTGAAATGCCAATTACAGTCACTTGAGTACATGGGGGCATGCTGAGCTTTTGCTGGGAGAGTTAATGAGCAATTTCGTAACGTGCTATATATCACTTTAAGAAGACATGATAAATTGCCACTAATGGTATTGTGTGTATAAATGGGAGCTGTTTTTGCTCTGCGTTTAGTTCTAGTGATTGGGTGGTACACCTGGAAAGACTTGTATTTTAATGGGCCCTTTTTAGCACTTTTGCACCTCGTATGTTCTGGATTATATATGATTGATGGCTTTGAATGTATGGGAAGGAAAGATATGTAGATCTTAATGCTTTTATACCATTTGTTTTCCAGTCTCTGTAAAAGGCCTCTCTGTTTTCCGGGTAATGGTTTATACTTCTCAAGTAAACAGAAGTACGGTTCTGGGACTGGGTCTTTTAACACTATAAATCCAGTGCTTTTTATAGGAGGGTCATTCAGTTTACTGCGCTCTTAAGAAAAGATAGCTAGTTTCATGCTAGACATTGAAGACAAAGAAGTAGGTGGATTGGTAAAAGGAAATTTGATGCATAGAGGAGATAAAAAAGAAATCAGCATTTGCTTTGCTTTCTTGCTGGGCATTCTCCTAGTTCCCTTTTCTTAGGGGGAGTAAAATCTGCTTCTTCTGCGTTATCCCAGTGCCTCCACAGCTGCACCTCTCTGCCATCCCACCAGGACCCTCAGAGCTCGCTTTGCCCCAAGGGGCTGCTATCGGGCAGCATTAGGGCTTTCTCTCTATCCTCTCTAACCCTGGGAGAGACAGACTCCAGGAGAAAGCCAAGCCCAGGCTCCCCAGGTGGAAAAGCACAGCTTAGCTGCGGAGCTGGCCCTGTTGGTGTTCTCTCTGGGGACCCCAACTCCATACGGGAACCTCAGAACGCACAAAGGAGATGGCCAGGTTATTTTTCATCAGTACCCCAGCGCAGGATTAATGTTTAGCTGTTGCTTGGACTTAAAAGTTCCATATGTGCTTGGTGATTCTCCTGTATATTTCTGGTGTGTGAGAAACTAGAGCTTGTGAAGGAAAGCCCTTAACACTGGCCAGACCCGCGCAGTGCTGACACGTCTGACAGAGGCTTCTCCTGCAGCTCTGCCTGCACACCTCAGTCCCGTGGCCTCTTGCCCTTCAAATCCTCAGGCAGATTTGGAGGTGTGTTAGTAGGAGAAGTACAAACTAACTTTTGCTGCAGTATGGCTTAATACTGCAGAGTTGAAAGGCGAGAGCATTAACCCCCACTGTCCCATATTTTACCATATTGCTAATAGCCACCTGTTCCCTGTACTTTGTTGCTTGTACCTGGATTTTTCAAATTGTGTCATTTTCAGGCTTCTGTTGATCCCCACCGTTATCTGCAAAGCAGTGCATGCTCTTAGTAGGATTGCTGCTTTTTTCTAAACTGAAACAAAGAAGTGAGCATCTCATGTAACATTTCTTATCTGTGCCATTATTTGTTGCCCTAGGATTGAAAGTGAGATGCAGAGATCCGTGTGCTTCGCTTCATCTGAAGCTTTTCATATGTCTGTTGCTTAGAAGCTAAACTAATGATATTTAAAATAATAAAGCATAGCTTGCCCTGTTGTTCTCAGTTCCTTGTCCCCATGTTCTTTATTGTCTTCTCCCAGGTTAAATTTTCAATTGGGAAAAGTGAATAGGTGACTTTACAGTGTTTTTGCTCTTTAAATGCTTGCTTGTTGAAATCAAATCTCTGCATTTAATTTTACACTAAAGTACTTTACCCCTCCCTCTAATGCCTCCTTGGGTTTAGTTTCCATTCTTTTTCTGGTGTTTAATAAAACCCAAAGAGAGGTCAGACTTCTATGTCTTTTGTGCAGGGAGCAGGCTGGCATCCAGCCCATTGCAGCAAGACTAAAGGGCCAGAGTAGGTCTGCAAGCCTGCAGCAGGAGTCAGCCCCTGTTCCCAGCTCTGAGCAATGTCAACAGACAGGAGAAGGAAGTCACCATCCCTGTGTTGGGAAGGACACAGTTAGATGATATCTTGGATATGGGACAGAGCTGTGAGCTAAACTCCAGAATTCAGGTGCAGAGCTGTAAGCACAAGCCCAGACAGTTGTGATGTCAGAAGAAACTTTTTTGGTTGTGGTGTTTTTTTTTTTTCCAACTTATGAAATTAATTGTTGAAAAAATATTTTAAGCTTGGGTAAGTGTATGGAGCACGTGTAATTTGAAAACCAAATCACTAAAGCACTAGAGTAATACGAGTAGAAATGAATATGTGCAGAGGTGGTTTTGCTTTTCTATCCAATATTTATATTTAAAGTATGATGCCACTACCTGCTTGGGTTTAACTGCAAAATATAAATGCCCAATTTAGCTTTCTACTATAATACGAAACAAATAAGTGATAGGAGAAATGTGAAAGAAAAAATAAGGATACTTTTGTAGCTTGATAGCTTACGTTTAATGAAAAAAAATATTGATAGCACTTCAAAAAGAGAAGACTTTTTGCTTGCTGCTTTTTTTTTTAATTTTAAAATTGAAATATTGCTGTTGTGTAAGGCAGCACAGCTGGGGTTTCTCTAGTATATCTTTTTTCATGTTTCTTTGTATGTTTTTGGCAAAAAGAAATATTTTTCTTTGAATTAAATTATATCAGTATCGGCCCATCTTTAAGCTCATCTTCTCTAGTAGAATGCACTAGTACTGAGGTATGGCTTTGGTTCCAGTACATATGTGTGTTGTGTTTGTAGTAATTATTGGTTGTTTTATTGCATTTCGCTTCATATCTTTTTAATGCTTGAGAGTATGCTGGCATCACTTGAAAAGAGTTGTCTTGAGATACACCTAGGTTGGCTGGGTGGTATAAAAATGGTGTCTTGGTTTTACTTTCAACTTCCTTAATCAGCCAGATGATAGCTGCCAGATTCTGTTTGTAATATAGATGGGATCATACCAAAAAAAAAAAAAAAAAAAAAAGCTGGGTACACTGCAATCTTACTAAAAAAAGTCTGCTAAGTCTGCTCTTAAGTGAGCAAAATGTTCCCACCCCTCTTGGTACGAAAAAGGAAATACTCTTTGTCATGGAAAGCAATAGAAACTGAAGCAAGTAGTGATGGGGTTACATCTGAAATAGCAGTTATTGTCTCTTGTGCGTTCTCGGGGTGATTGAGGCTTTTCTGTTTGTATTTGAGGGAAGGAGGGCTTGAGAGTGCACTGGAATAACTATTGCTTCCCTCATGAAAACAGTTGGGCCAAAACTTACCCACTAAGCTTATTTGGGCTTTTCAAGGCACGTGAAATATATGAATGAGTATCTAAATGTTTCTGTTAGCTGAATGGAAATACTTTTGAAAAATCTAAACTGTCTCAAATATAAGTATTGTAAGTGACGTGTGCTTTAGTCAAATGTCACATACATGCTTTAGTCAGATTCAACAATACGGCCCGCTTATGGACTATCCTGCACTTAAATCTTCCCTGTGGACTTTTTAGTGCATTTTTTTTATTATATCCTGCCCCAAAGCAGTTTGAGACAAATATGCTTGCTTTTATTGAAAATAATATGGTTAGTCTACTAGAACTTGTGTAGAATGTCTCATCCACAGTTGGCAATTTGTCCTCAGCACCCCTGTGTTCAGGCGTACTACTGTTCTTCATTTCAGATGGGGTCTGAACTCAGTGTGGACATTGCCCGTGCAGGACTTCATAAGCAAACTTGAGCTTGCTCTGCCTGCACAACAAAGTCTCTGGGCGTGAGACACCTTCACATGGAATACAGCATGATTATAACAGTGTGGTGCTGAACCCCAGCCCCGTGAGTCTAGAAAAGAGTGGGAGCCTGTAAGGAGAGCTGTGAGCAGCTGTCTGATGTAAGCTTGATGTTTGCTCCGAGCACAGCACAGTGGGCTCTGAAGCTCACGTAAAAACCATCCAGTGACCTCCTCAGGATCAGGTTGCACATTGTCTACAGAGCCAGCAACTGAGCCCAACTCTCTTAAGTGTCTCGACTGCTCCAAGTAAATCAGCTATTTCTTCCATAATACATTTAAACACGTACTCTGTACCACAGTGAGAAACCTTACCTCTTTAACAGGAAGGGAAAAAAGGCATAGGAGATGGCTCAGGCAATGGGGAAGAAGGAAGGCAGACAGCTTGCAATCCAGCCCTCATATGAAAGTTGCCCCAGGCAATTTTGTTATGTCCATGGAAGCATATGATAATCATTGCACGGCCCCATCATTAATGCTGAGTCTCTGGGAACCTGTCTTATGTTGTTTCCACTAGGGGCAGGTTAGCTAGAAAATTGATCCGATATTATTAAAGAGTCATTTTCTTTGCTGTCTGGCAGTGATCTCTGAAAAGATGTTTTGTCTTTTTAACGCTTGGTGATTGCTATAATAGGATCTCAGAAGTCTGATGTCCAAATTCAGTTTCTCACATGAAACTACTTGGTGGCTCAGGTTTTGCTTTCAGCACGGGCAGTATAAAATAGGGCTAGAAGAATCCCTCCTCATTCTATGCTGCAGGTGAGACCATTGTGTTAGCATGCCTTTACTTAGAACACATTTACATTTGCAGAGGGTTAATTATCCCCACTTTTTGATGCATTTTGACTATGACCAAATGCTGATATTTAGTGCATGGTTCACTGTTTCTCACAACTGACCACTTTCTCAGCCTTTGATGCACTCATTGTATCCAGTGGAGGTAATGTATTCTCTTATTCTCACCTCATGCTCTCACTACTGATTCTGTCTTCCATCCAGACTGAAAAAGTTCTGAACTAAAACACAGAAAAATAAAAATGAAACAAAACTCCCATTTCTGTTCTAGTTTGGGGGGCAGTGAGGCCTGTGTGTAATAAGGAAGCAACTTTATTTTGCTTAAAGGTTTTTTTTCTGAAAATTCTCACTTAGCTCCCTATTGATCAAAGGATAGTGGTTTAGTCAGTCTGATGGCTTAGAGGGATAAGATCTGTGAGAAAGAATCTTGCCTCTGACTGACTTTATTGTGAAGGCAGTAGGGGATTCCTGCTAGTGGTTTTATATATATATAAGTTTGTCTTTTGGAGAAGCGGTAGTGAGAAATGGATTTTAGGATGGAGTGGGTGTAGAGGTGGAAGTTGTAAAAGCATTCTCACAACATATTTCTTTAAAATTTCCTGCGAGCATACCTTTGTAGCAGCAACCTGATATTCCCCAAAGTCCAGCGGCCAAGGCCAGATGTCCAGTAGTGATGGGAGGAGAAGCCATCTCCATCCAGGTGAAGGCAGGATGGGGCCTGGAGTGAGTGTGGTGGTACTCTTGTGCTTAGAGAATCGTAATGGATTAGACTCACTGAGTTCACTTTTAGGCTGACTTGGTTTAATTCTGGAATTCAGGGCTCCCATTGCAAAGAGTTGTGCTGAGCTTGGTAACCGAGCATCAGTTTGCATGTGGTCTCCTGTCAATTCAGGTGGAAAGTTGTTCATTTAATAAAGGAGTTCAGTAAGTTTAAGGAGAGATCAAACAGAGTGCACGTTTCTTGCTTCAGGTTTTGTACCCAGTTGAACTTGGAATTAATTTTTGGTAACTGCATCTTGATTTTCAGCAACTGCTTGGGGAAGTGCCCTAGAAGTGTCTCCTGCCCTACATCTCTGTCTGGTTGCAAGATTCCGGAAGTGTGTGAGGCTTCACTCTTTCTATTGAAAATTCTTACCTTTCTCACTCTTTATGTTCTGAATTTGAGATGGGCTATAGAGGAAATTGACGCCAATTTTTAATACACAGTGCTTGGAACATGTCAAAGTTCTGACATCATGCCAAGTGCTGAATCAGACCCTACATTCCTTTCAACAAGACTTAGTTTCTACACAGCATCTCTGAACATCCGAATTTATAGAGGGATGGGCAGCACCTTTATTCAGTGCATCTCCCTCAGCCCTACCTCCTTTTGCTGAGGGGGCTGCAGGAGGAGGGGTTTTAGCAGAGCCAAATGGCACAGAGATGGGGAGAGCTCAGCACAAGCACACCATGCTCTGAGCAAGCTGCAGCTTCTCAAATGACTATGCTGAAGTCATTCCAAAGTGTGAAGTTATGGTTGAAAGTGTACCAACCATGTCCTGAAATAATTTGAACAGACGCTGTTTTAAAGGGCTGAGCAACATAATTTGTATTTTCCATGGAAGTTTTTCCCCTTTTGTAGATGACTCTGAATGTTTCCCAGGTTGTGGGACACACTGGGGATGGTTTTTTTCTTGTTTTGTTTTGCTCCCTGTCTCAAAGCATAGAACATGCTTGTTGCCTCATATAATTTAATGTTGATGTATTTTGTTCTTTTTTAAGGATAAGGAAAGCTGTACTGTCTGTGGGTATTACGATCTGTTTGTCCTTTCTGTCTGCTCTTCAAACATTTTTAATCTGTCTTATGCAAGAGCATACATTCACAGCAAAGGCATCTGAGCGACCTCGTGTAGATTCTCTCTGTGGCTTCTTGTCTGCTCTCTCACAAGACGCAATCAGAAGCAGGATACTGCAACAGAGCAGTGCTGGCCTGCAGCTCCTGCATGCCACGGGGCTGACTGCAGCAGGCTGCGAAACACAGTCCTTATGCTCTGGATGAGGCTCTGGTCTTTGTGCCTCATAGCATAAATGCTCTTCTTAGGTTTGTTCCCTCACTGCTCTTGTGTCCAGCTCTCATTCCTGCCGTTCTGCAGAGTTTCTGCTGTACTGCTTGTCACAGGATGAGCCACACTAGATGCAGCACCATGCATAAGACTTCCAGTCGGTCTCATTTACCAGATTTTTTGCTTTATATTCCTCTAGTTACATAGCTCACCATGCAGCACTATTTTCCCACTGCAGTTATCCATTAGCTTAAGACTTTCATAACCCAGGAGGACACTTAAATCTCTCTTCAATCATTATGCCTCTGAACACTTTCCCCTAATGTCTAGGCTTTCTTTTGGAATCTTTTATCTTACAGTTTTTATCCTGCATTTACCTGCACTGAATTGCATTTGCCAGAGTACAAATTTTTCCTGAATTGCTCTAACCCCATTTATTCTTGATGGTTAAGATGATGCCATGTGGGGAGAGAAGCAAGCTATGTGCTGTTCTCCTCAACCACGTTTGCTGCAAAGAGACCTGAACTTACTGCACCTCGGCTCTATGGCTGCCCCCACGTGCATCCCCATGCAGAGCGTATAGGGATCTCCAAAGCTTTGGTGTCTCACACTCCCCTTTGTGCTGTCACCATTGATGGCCACCGTACCACTCACTCCCCAGTAGTAGGAGAGGATGGTATTGAGGGTAATGCCGGCAGAGCACTGCATACATAGTGGGCTTTGCATGCACTCTCAGGCAGAGATGTTGACCTGAAAATACTTTCAGAAATTGTCATTAAAGTCACATGAATTAGCTTATGCATAATCTTTTTTTAAAACAACAAAACAGTTTGTGCTGTCTCCAGGATTCATAGGAGCCATCTATTTCAGTGTTATTTACTTATAAGATGTTTATCTTTCGCCCACTGTTGGGTGTGAACATCACTGGTTTTACAGTGTGCAAAGAACTATTTTTACATTGGACATTTTTGCCATTTCAGTTTACACAAACTTTTCTTTTAAGGATTCCTCAGAGCTATACAAACAATATAGCACAACTGGATGCTTCTGAGTTAAGAGGAGAACTTGAAACTCCCTATGTTTTCCATTTTAGAATTAAGTACTATGTGAAGTAACCGGTGAATGTGACTATGTAAGGCATAAAGTATGAATGATTTCAAGTATTTCATTCCAATCACTTTTCTCTCTGATTTTTGATTAATGAAGCAGTGTAAAAACAGAATAAGACTGGAATTTTAAATCAAGGGTGAATTAAAGGAAGGCCTAAGAATTTAGAGTAGCTTACTCATCTTTCTGCAGGAGAGGCTATTTCTTCACATAAAGTATGCGTGCATCATCACTTTCCTATAATTTGTTTTTAATTATTTAGTTTCAAATTATTTTTTTCTTGCTTTCCTCTCAGCCAGGTGAGAGTTTCTATTCACTGTAATTCACTGAGAAAAGTCCTTTACATAGCAAAACCTTGGGAATGTTGTACAGCTACAGGTTTGTCTTCTTAGAAGAGTGGGATTTTGTGATTATTGTTTTCTTTCTAGTTAAAATAAATTGTTACTCATTAAGTGATTATTTACCGTCTGACCCTTTGTTTGAAGGGCATATAACTATTATGTTGTTAAATGCACAAGTCTGCTGTGAAGGCTAAATTCTGTGCATAGGAATAAGGATGTCATTAGCTGTTGTGACTTTGCCTGTGACCTGCGCAGTATAAAGTCAGCACCAACTTCTTTGTTTGGCAGAGCGTTAGCAGCCATCTGCAGAGATGTGCTTGCTGAGGGAACGTTCCTTGTGTATTATGCTGTTTACCTAAGGGTTATATTCAAGGCACTCTCAGAACAGCCAGGCTGATTATTGAAAAATGCCTCATAGTAACTTCCAGCCTAAGTTGATCGATATTAGTGCACAGCTTTTCATGGGAGGGAGGGAGCGAGCTATTTAAACATTGAGAGCCTCCGGGATAACAGCGAATGAAAAAATAATGCAGAACAAATACGTTGAAGTGATCGAGAGAGAAGAATATCTTGTCTCTGTGCAGGAAAGAAAAAAAAGTTGTTAAATTGCAGCAGAAAAACCATTTGAATTCACTATTAATAAAGTGAAGGTAGATTTTTCCCTAGGCCAAAAAAGAGGGGAAAAAAAAAAAAAAAAAGCAAACCCAACAAATTGTAGTGCTCTTTAATGTAGAGAGAAGCTGAGAGTTATCCACACATGCTCCCACAGCAAGCTTACCTTCACTGCGGGTCTCAGATGTTATTGGTGTTGGCTCTGCAGTGAGCCCCTGCCCTGCAGCCCCGCGCCCTGAGCTCAGGCTCGCTCCTGCTCCCCGGTGCGGGCAGAGTCAGAGATACCGATTTCTGCGCCGATAACACTGGGAGAGGCAAACTGCGCTTCTTCCAGCATCTTCGGAGAACGTGTAACAATGCAAAGTGGAAGAGTCCTAGCTCCTGAAAACTGTGGTGTTTTTTTTCTTTTTCTCCTCGTGAACGTGTAATAATTACGAGGGAAATGTCCTGCTGTTTTCTTTTGACATGTGGAATTTTGCTAACATGTCTGCAGCATGTTAGGTGCCCTGATGGAGATGGGCATTGCTCTGTTTTGTTGGTGGGTGTGTAAAGAGAGAAAAGGGAACAATGACACTCCCAAAGAGCCTTCCTCCGCTGTTCTTCACAGAAATTAAAAATGCACAGCCTTATGGCAGATGATTTCCTAAGAATCTGGAAGTCAGGGGGGAGGTCATTGTCACTGCTTTTTTCTGACTTGCTGAAGAACCATGACATTCCTCTGTCTCCGTTTTCCCTCTGGAAACCATGAGTCTCTGGTTTTGCAGTTTGTAATGAAACCAGCAGGCTACAGGGCTGCATTCACGTTCTGGTTGACAAGACAGAGGAGCCAGGAGGAGCTGGTGGGAGCAGCCGGACAGGAGGACAAAGGGGATGGGAAGAAATGGGATTGTATCACGGGAAAAGGAAATGGGCTGATCTCCTTGGTAGAGCAAGATGGATGAAAACCTGGCTTCTAAAGATGGGGCACAGCAAACAGATTGACTCCCTGGAATGTCTTTGGACCCTTGGGGTGAAAAGTGTGATGTGCCTCTGGTGTCTAGTGGCAAGAAATCTTTTCTGGTGTCAGTGATTAAAAGATGTAGGCAGAGGAGGCTTCAACTACAGAGCCAAACAGGATGGAGACAGGATGGGTTCCTTTTGTAAGTCAACTGGTGTTAGCTTTCAAAATTTAAACTAACTTGGAGCACTTGGCATCCTTTTTTATCAGTTTTTTTGCATGTGTGTGTTAATGAGCAGACTGAACTTCCATCATTGCCAAGGGTGAGATGGGAAAGTAATCAGTGTGTAGCTCACTGTTGCTTTAACCGTTTTCTGCTTTCTTTTAGCTGTGTTCCTCACTGATGAGGGGTTGCTGGTAAAGAAGTGATGAGTCTTCATACGTGTGTTTCTTAAATAGAATTCCAGTATAACTCTGGTTACCATGTCACTCAGAAACTCTGCAGTTCTGTAGGATTGATGGGGCTCCAAGAATGGTCACAAAGTGCTTTTCAGTGTCAATTTTTGTTTCCTTAAAACAAGTCAGCAATAGGCCTTGTTGTTGTACCAAGATGCAGAAGGGATTCTGCTGGGCAGTGGTTCCAGCTTCCAGCTGCACTAACCAGCAGCACTGTCTTCTACCCCGGCTTAGGAATCATATTTTAGGAAGTCACACAAGTGTAGTGCAGGACTGTAATTTTATTTTGTGACTCATGCTGAGATACAGTCCCTGCGTGTCTTTTTGTCTTAGTAAAAGATCAGGCCACGCCTGTTTGTGGATGCAGCAAAATGGCAGGGAGTTTATTTTTATACCATTGATTCTGATGGTTGCCACTTAAATCAACACCTCCATGAGGAACTGGCTCGTGAGCACAAGTGCTCTTTAATTGAAGGGTGCACATCAGCAGCACAATGTGGTCTCGGTGTGTTTATCTCATGAAAGGCAGAACCATTATGGTTATAAAATATCAAATGCTTTGAATGGATCATGTTTATTTTGTTATTTCTGTGATCATGTATATATTTTAATGATTTTTCAAGAACAGTCTTGTTCGAAGAAAGTGGAGTGTGGTCACTTTAGAATGAGATAATTAATTCTGTGAAGGGACCAGATGACAATTTTGGGAAGCATTCCTGTCCTATAGAACATACAGGTCACCGTGCTTTTCTGATGAGACAGAAAAATGACTTGCAGGAAGCTGTTAGGTTAATTACTCTTCAGAAAAGAGGGCTAAATTTTGAGAAGTGTACAACACACTGTTGATAGAATAATGGTTGCTGGCAGATTAAAACAACAAAAGTATTTTGGAAATTTCCCCCCCTCCCCCATTTTTTTCTTAAACAACACAACAAATGGTGCCTGTGGATTTGGACAATGACTTTTGAAGCTGGCGTCAATTGAAATGGCATTTTTATACATCAGTTTGAATTAAAAATGAAAGAACATATTTAAAAATCAGTGGTAGGGATGGTCACTTTTTTTTTTCACCGACTGTGTCATGGAGCTCAGAGGATGCTTGCTGTCAATTCTGCCCTGAGCATTTTATTTCCAAACTGAGCTATATTCAATTGGATCAGAAGCATTGCCTGTTTTTACTGCGCAGTGCTAACAAATTTGTCTTCAGAGCTTTGTTCACTCAATTAGTGTTGTCAGCGTTTTTGTCTAACAATTTTGCTTTGGTTTTAACAGAACACGGTTTTCCCCCAGTCCAACCCATAGCAGAAGAGGGACGTGTGGTGCTTGCAGAACATGCTGGATGTGCACGCGGCACATCATGGCCAACACAGAGCTTATGGTCATCAATCATTTGATTGTTCTTTAAACACTGTTTTAACAGGCATTCGTTGTATAAATGGATCAGGTTATTGACCTTTGCCAGCAATTGCTTGCTACATGTCATCATGCCTTAATGATATTATCAAGGAACATATTCTGTATTGTGGATACTTTAAAGGGCTCATGCATTGTCTCTCACTAGGACGCATGGCTGGCTAAAGTATCCTGAATTAGCAAGTTATTTGATGTCATTATTAAAATATGCAGTACATTTCCAGCTACTTGCAGAGTAGGAGAGTTAAATGCTTCTCTCATTTCTACAAAAGCAAAGCCCAGGAAGAAGAGTTATTTGTCATATTGGAATACTTGGTTTGAGATCTTGCCTCTTTTCTCCTTCACAATTTATTCTACCTAGAATTGAGCGGTGCTGTCCTCCAGCTGCAACTCCTCCATTTCTAGGAATATTGTAGGTCTAATAGGCACAATTAAATCATTACAGCATATAATAGATGGAACTCTAATGAAATCAACTATGTTTTTAATGAAGATTAGAGTTTTTAAATTAGAATAGATACAGATTTCTTTATTTACTTGTGTGGGGCGGGAAGCTTGCTGACTGTAATGGCTGATTCAATTTAAATGAGGAAAACTAGCCAGTATTCTATAAATTTTCTCTTCTGGTTAAAATTTAAGGCTACAGTGACTTTCAAAATCCAGAATGATGAAATCGAACTGTTCAGCTGAATATTCTTACATCTATTTATTATGTGAATCTACTGTTGTTTCTGTGGCTCCTTGTGTCACATTCTTTAACTAAAAGTTGATTTTCTGTTAAGAGAAAAACATACATATATCACAAAGTATACAGTGTTATGATCCTGGTTTTTTGTTTGTTGCGTTAAAGTTAGGACTGCATGTAAACCAGAGAGAATGTGCATTCTTAAAATCTTTAAAAATAGAAATTAATAAATCTTCATGGCATTGCTAGAAAATAATTATGTAGCATTGCTTTCACTTGGTGGTGGAGAGAGACTCCTAGAAGTGTAGGTAGCCTGCAGAATAGATAAGGCCAGAATACAAATGTTACCCTCTTGTTGTATAGTTGGTTGTTTTTTAATCCTGGGAATACTGTGGAGATCTCTTTATTAATACCTACTTCACAGTTTTGTGGAGCTTAACTTTTGGAAGGAGAACCACAATTTTTTACGGTCAGGTCTTTTGCACTGTACGACAGCAACAATCAATTCTGGAACACAGAAAGTATTTCTACTACCCAACAGTAAACTTCAAGGAACAGGCAGCAAAAAGGTGTAGAGCTGGTGCAGGAAAGGAGAATCGGGACAAAAAACCACAATTTGATAGTTTCCTCTAAGTAAAACTCTTCATAGCAGTCTCCATTCTTTTTGCCAGGGTTACATTTGATTGCTGGCTTTGACAGCTCACTGTTGGCAATACGTTTCATAAATGTCTAATCCAGCTGGACAGTTCTGTTTTCATGTTTCCTTCCATTTAAAGAAAAACAGAGGAAAAAAAAAAGAGGTGGGTAGCTTCCATGATAAGATTTCAAATAAAATAGATAATATGAGCTCGATAATTAAAGTTGTAAAGGCTGTTGTGGTGTTGGTTTTTTTTTGTTGGGGGGGGAGGGGTGGGGACGAAAGAGCTCACAACACATCCTTGACATCTTCAAGATAGATTCAGAGCTGAGATCTCAGCACCAAGACCTAACAAACATCGCATACAAAGCACAGTAAATGCAGTATTCATAAATGTATATGCTCTCTGTGACTTCATGTCAGCAGGGTTCTGTAGGCCCTCATTTGTATCAAATAAACTTCAAATGGTAAAGAATGTGTGCCAGCCAGGGACGAGCATCGCTTTGAATTGTTCCTTGTGTATCATAGCTGAAATGGGAAACATGGCTGTCTTCCTGTTTGTCAAGAGAGAGAAACAGGCACGCTTTCTGTAATTATTAGTAATACTGTCAATTTAATAAATTATTCACTCATGACAACAGGATTTACATTCCACTTGCCGATAGCTTGTGGGGAAAAGTGGCTGTTTTAAAATAGTAAAACCTGACAGTAATATGGCGTGCACCATAAATCTCTGCATCACACCTCCAATGCAACACTGAAGATGAGGGCTGATAACTTCTTTCTAATGGTACCTTCCTCCTCCATCACGGATGATGCCCATTCCTACTTGCTACATTTTGTGCTACTGCTTACCCATTCTGGGCCCCAGCATTGAGGAATTCATATAACGTGAAGGTTCATAGTTTTGGCTGAGCTTGCAATGATGGCTGTGTAGTATATTGATAAACAAGAACAGCCAGATCAGAGCTTTCAGGAGTGTGATGAGGTGATGAATTGTTTATGATCAGCTTTTTGCAATCATGAGTGGCAACACCAGAGAAAGTGCAGAGAGGCTGGGGTGAAAATTCAAGAAGTGAATGATACCTGAGTTGAGATATGCTGGTGGCAAATGAGAGAAGTCAGACCACATGGGGTTGTCTATGGAAGAAATGCAGCTGTTGGTTAGTATGCTGAAGTGGGGAGAGGCAATGACATGGCTAGAAAGAGAAAGGCAACCAGTATTGTGCTAAAAAGAAAATGAAGATATTTGTAACAGTGCCTTGTGTTACTATAGGTGATACCATAGATTTTTGTCCAGGCTAGAAAAAAAAAGATTTAATAAGGAAAAAAAAAAAAAGTGAGAGCCTATATGGGAGTTTTAGGAAGGTGAATGGATGGGACCAGACTGTTTCCTATCAATGTTAGGCAGAAGGAATTGGACAGCTTGCCCAGAAATGAGAGCACTGAGTTAAAAAAGATGTTGAGTCTGGGTGAAAAAGGGGATGATCGTGTTGCATTTAATGAGTATAGATGGAGAGGAGATGCGTTGAGAGGACAAGGAACTGCTGTGTTTTGTTGAATTTGAGTTGAAGGCTAAGCAATGAGATAGATTGGAGAGGAAATGGTAGGGAAGCAGAGAGGAAAATCTGTCACTTATTAAGTAGTAGTTGCGTTTGTTTGTGCATGAGATTCTCCAGGCGTAAATTACTGCAGATCTGTACAGGAAGGGATCCAAAAGCAGAGCCTTACAGAGTTCTCACAGGGAGAAGGGAATCTGGGTGCAAGGAGAAGAAGAAATTTCAAGAGGGAAAGCACGACCTGTTGTATCAGGGGCTCACGTGAGCTCTCCTTACCCACCAACTCCTCCTATCCTTTTGCTATTCTCCCACCACCCCTTCCTCACATACACATTGAAACAATGATGGAAGAAATAATCATCCTTAGTACACATTTGCTAGTGGTCTGGGAAGCTTCTCTGTCTGTCTGTCCATCCATCCCTGCACTGAGCAGAGGAGTGGGCTCTTGCTATCTCAGTAGAAGCAAGTCAACACTCTGGGTTGGGTGGGATTGTTTTCAAAATGCTGCATAATTCCTGCTTTGTCTCTGGGTTTGAGGTAGAGGGTTTCTACGAGGAATCTCTGCATGCACCCGAGGTTGAATGGGAGTTTGAAGTTGAATGGTAGGCACCTGAAAATTCTGATTATTTCACTGTAAGATATGCTGATAGCAGAAGCAAAGCAGTATGCGAGCACTTGCTTGTTTTGGTAGGATTCCAGCAGAAGCATTATTTACCTCCCATTTGACAGATAGAGTA
Source organism: Numida meleagris (assembly GCF_002078875.1). NCBI lineage: Eukaryota > Metazoa > Chordata > Aves > Galliformes > Numididae > Numida > Numida meleagris. Next base: position 8,750,238 of record NC_034413.1, on the reverse strand, counting down.
AATAGTGTGAAAGAAATAGTGACTTGCCAGAAATAAGTGACTTGCCAAAAAATCAAAGAAGAGATCTGTGGAAGGACTCACAGTCACTTGCTTAAAAGTATTCTGTTTTACTTATTTGTAGTTCAGAAGCAATGAAAATGATAAAAAGAAATAAAATGAAATAAAAATAAAATAAAACCCAGCATGTCTTCAGCAATTCCTTTGCCAGAACTTGTAATAGGATATGAAAGAGGCTGAGGCTTTCCTCCTTGATATTACATTAAAAAATTATTAAACATTTTTTCCTAAGTAGGAATAATATTTAATTGTCATTTAAACTAGTTCTTTAAAATCCCATAGTTTTACCCACAATAATCTGAGAACATTTAGTAAGTCTTAAAATATTCATAACACACAGAGATCGTTACTCTTGAGACCTTTATACAAAGCAGTGAAGTGTGTCAGATATATGGCAGAAACCTCTTCATTTCTTATTTCTTGTAAAGATTATATGAAAGAAAGGCAAATTCTCTGTTCTTTCCCCATTGCAATTTGCATGCCATTGTTTTATCTGTTGTGGGCCAAATTCATCTCATACACATGTTCACTGAAGAACATGGAGTTAACAAGGCTTGAATTTAGCTTGGTAAATATAAGCACAATACTGGTAAATTATTTTGTTTCTGTTTTCTGTACAGTATTTCAAATTAGAAAAAAGGTAAAATATTTTTTTTATATATCCCTTATGATACTAACAGCCTAAACTGCATTGCAGCATAGATGCTAGTACCTGGTTTTGTATTATTTGTAATTGCTCAAAACTGTCGATCACTGCATCATTGAGTATTTAGAAAAATAAAATAGAAGTCCTGCACTGGAAATGCATCATAAATATCAGAAGTCCTTGTAGTGGTACTGGCTGTGCATATTAGAGAGGGTGAGTAATTTGTTCTAATTATATTTCAGTGTGAGTGTCTAAAGCCAAGTGGAACCTCAGAGGGTTATATCTAAAATAAAACTGTGGTTACTGTATGTGGTCATAATCTCCAGATCTGTTGTGTTGAAATGACAGTATAATGAGTGGAAGTTAAAATGTCCTCTGCTTTCAAGTCATCATGGTTGTCATTTGATTAAATAATAGTTCATTCTGTTTGATGTCTTGGCTTTATTATTCAGAAGCACTTCAGTATACGTGTCCTACCTTTGTGTTACGTGCTCCTGGTAACCAGGTATCCATATAGGTTCTTATTTACACACCTGCAGCAGATACACCGCACGATTTCACTTGTGTATATGCTGCTTCAATATGGAACTTTAATTATTCCTCTTAATTATGGAGCATTCATGAAAAAGAGGGAAATCACTGGTCAGATATTAAAAAAAAAAACTGCTTAGTATTTGAAGGAATTTGATAATTTTGTTGTAGTTCATAGCTTGGCAGGTGGTAATAATTCTATGCCAGCACTGTCAAAATATGAAAATTAAAGTGACGATGGGTTTTAATGAAATCCATTTGACAAATATAATTAAGGTGTTTTAATATGAAGCCCTGTAATAAAGACTACCGGTGGACTCCCTGAGGTCCTGACTAATTGTGTAGATTGCTTTTAAGCTTTGAATAGTTTTATTGGATAATGAACTGTTAAGAAGTGTTAGATCTTTCTTAAGCAGAATTTGGTTTGAAAAAGAAGAGGAGAGACAGGCCTGAGGTGTGGCATTTTAAACATAATTAGAAGAGAGATTTAAGTTAACATCTTTGATCTTGCTGTCAGTTTTTGATTAGAGCTGTAAATGCTTTAATCAAGTGCAGTGTAGTCATTACATTTCTAACTGTTTTTAAACTGCGAAATTACTGAGACACTGACATCGGTTTAACACTTCTTGAGAATTTCCAGCAAAGTTATGGTTGTAAACGGGGTGTTTGCATTAAAACGTCGTACCGCAATAATTTACCAATTTGATAGATCGTGGGATAATTATATTTTGTTGCTCAAATAACTTGGAAATCCTTTGTGAGATTAATACAACATCCTGTGGTTGAGGAGAGTGTGCCGCATCAGTTTCCATTTTGATAATACTTCCTAATGCTGTTTTTTCAATTAAAATAATATTCATAGTGGTGCTTGTAAAGAAAATGCATATCTCACAAACTACATACGATATTTGAATGCCTTCCAAAGGAGTGCAATCTTTTTAATGGTAGATATTGCATTCTGCTGGAGTGGATTCTCTCACTCCCATTTGAGAAATGGAGAAAAAGGCACAAATATTTCCTTGGGGAATGTTCTCACATCCCCTGTTTTGCAACATTAAAGATTACTCCAAGAAATTTCAAAAATATTAAAAGCATTATTTTCTTTTTAAGAAACTCGTGTCCGAAATAGGAATAAAATGTGAAAATGGCCATGGACATAGTTAAGAAAGATCAGTGAGGCCGGTAAGCTGGATTGTACCTGCCCATAGGTGGCATGCCATTCACTGTGAATACAGAAGCTGGCAGTGCCGGGTCCTTTCCCAGATCTGGCCTTGACCTCCCTGTGCTCTGAGCATGGCAGAAAATCCACGAAGTCCCTTTGCTATGCCAGGCACAGGGCTACTGGGCAGACTGCTTTGCTCTTGTTGGTCCTCTAAGCAGAAAAAAAAAGCAAAGAAATTCAGAAAGAATTCAGCAAAGAAATATGTACTCATTCACACGAATAAACACTAATGCTGGTCTGCCATCTTATGAAATTGTTAATTGCATCCCCCAGCAGCCCACCTGATGGCTCTGGAAGCAAGTCCTGCATGTTAATAGGTCTGGGGGCTGGCAGGAGAGAGGGGACCTAGGACATCTCATGGACTGCTCAGTGGCCAGTGCTTCCTCCTAGCACCTCCAGCGTCTGTATCCCTGCTGATGGCAACTCAGTAACACCTAGCAGAGAGGAGCAGTGTCTGGTAGCCCCAGCCCAAACCACTGAGGGCCTCAAAGACAGCTTCCAGTAGCTTGGATTGCACTTGAAGCACTGCAAGCAGCTGCTTCAGCTGGATCCAAGCAAAAAACTGCTTTTCCACACAGTAAGCTGGTCTGTTCTGGAGCTGTTTGTTTTCAGTCGTCTCCAGGTGTGCCCTCAATTAAGCCATAAAGCAGTAGTCTAGTGTGGAGATGCCAAAAACAAGCGTAAGTGTTGCTGAGTTCCTCCATCAGAAGAAATCACACTTGTCATCCTAGACACTTACTGAAAACTCTTTTTTTCAACAATTTTTCCTTGCAGGAATCCCTTAGAAACAGATTGTGCCTACATGCAGTAAAGGCCCCGTGTAAGTCTACCTCTTAAATGCCATCTGAAGAGCTTAATTTGATCCTAAAATATAATTCTGCTCTGAGGATTGCTGTAAAAAAATGTATTATGGGAAAGCCTTTATTTCCATCTCAGCAATTTCCAGAAGAAATATCTTTGGTTGACAAGTACAAGAGCAGAGATTTTATATATAACCCTGCAAACTCAGCCCGGATTTAAAAATCAGTCTGGATTCTTTCCTTCTTATATACCTCCTGATAACAGTGATTTGCCAGACCATCAGGTATTTTTCATTGTTCCTTCTGTTCCCTTGCTGTGGGTTTAATGAGGTAGTGGTTTTCTCAGCATTACTCTGTGTGTAATCGAAGGCAACGTTGTGGATGGAAATAACTAACACTTAGCTGATGTGTGTGAAAAAGGAGAAGAATCCATAGCTGCGTTGGTCCTGCAGGGTAAGAATAAAAATATGAACAGGGGAAAAATGACTTAACATGGGCATATCTGAGTGGAGGAAGACAGGAGCCTGTAAGAAGATGGTTGTGTAAGCAGCACAGAGATGGCTATGTCAATGTTTTGTCCTGTAGGTGCAGGTTTTTAAATTACTGTATATTTCAAGTGAGCAGGCTCTAATTGAGGCATTTAAATTATGGATAAATAAAAAACTCAAAGTGTAGTAAAATATACAAACTACTAAACTTCATCACCGAACAAAATACAGACACATGCAAAATGTCACATTTTTTCTCTGTAAAGAGGTGTTACTTTTCAAGTTGTGATTGGTGGTGTCTCCTTAGACCAACTCTGACCGCCAGTTCTACGGCATTGCTTCAGTGCTGCATTTCTGCCTGGTTCAGGTGCTGTTGTCCCCATTCTTTCTCAAATGTCTTGGGTGATCTTTCCTCATAATGGTCTCATGTTTTCAGAATTATGATATTTTTCTTCATTTTATTTATGCACCATAGGGAGTAAATGGGCATTTACCTTGATTGTAGCATCTAGCTTAGGTGCCTTGCACCATCATCTAGATGTGCTTCCCTGCATTGCTGTATAGCAAGGTGAGATTTCTGGAGCAAACATCTCAGCAAGGACTGTTGAATTGGGTGCCATGAACATTTCCTAAAGGTCCCTCCAGAGGACAGACCAAAAGTCTGGAACACTACTGGAACCTCAGCCCTTTACTCCTTGTCCTCCATTTCTAAATAGCTTCTTCAGATCTCCGGAGTCCTGTTGGAAGAAAGGAAGGTTCTTCTCTGCAAGCAAAACCATCATGACAGAACTTATGCGCATTAGGCATCACAAGTTTTTTCTAGTTGTAAGTTACCCACTGAATAAACCAACATTGTTTATAAAGGGTTTTTTCCTCTCCAAATTGCCATGTCTTTGGAGAAATATTACATTTGAAAGGAAATTTGAATGTCATGAATAATTTTGAATTCGTTTTGCCTCCTTTTATAGACTGAGTTTTAAAAGATTTTTTTTTTGTTTTGGTAGGAACCTTGAACAATAACTTTACTCAGCAATCTCTTTATTATTATGTTTTAAACCTCTGTACTTTCAGCCTCCAACTTTGCAATGCAGTTCTTTTTTTTATGGTGTTGAGATATTGAGAGATTTAGTTGGTAGGAAAATAGGAAGCATTGAAAGGATGAGCTAATTAATGTTCCCTCAGCCTATCTAAAATAAGCTATTGTGTTAGAGTTTTGCCATGTTTGTAATTTATGCCTGTTAAACCTTTGTTTCATCATCTATTACTGTCTTCTAAGCTCCTGTTTGCACTTACTGTCTATAACAAGCATTTCATTTTCTTTGGAGAAAAAACGGTTTCAGTTACTTCTACTGTACCCGAAACGGAGAATGGGATTTGCAAATGATAAATGGGGAAGTTGACTAGCTAACTAATAAAGATTTGTCTTAATCAAGTATGATTTGTCAGAACAGGAGCGCACTGGGGTCAGGGCACACGCAATGAATAATACAGCATTCACTGGAGAAAAGGACCAGGCAAAAGGCCTCATAAATATGCTGCGATTACCCATTGCTAATTCGTATTCAAAGAATGAGTTGCACTGAAGCCAGCCTCGAGGTTGCTGAGCTGTTCACCTGCTTTGTGGGCCTCGCAATGTTTAAGAAAGTTTATATACATAATATATATAGTTTTAGGAATGCTTTATTTTTGCACAGAGTGCTTACACTTTTTGGTCAATATCTTTAAGCATTATTTATTAATTGTCCTCTAGGTTTACTTTATTTTTCTGGATGCTGTTTTCTTTCTATTTTTTGTTGTTTAAATATGAATGTGAATACAGCTGGAGATACTTCCATTCTCATTGAAAATGAATTGCTGAACAGTGCAAGGCAGGTTAAAACACTCTTTAGGTCTATGGAAATATTAAAGGTCAAGCAAGCATAGACTTCTTGCTCTGTTGCCAGCTTTCCCAACTTTCTAATGAGTCTGTGGATCCAGGATAAACCTGGTACGTTAAGATATCGGGGGAAATCGGAACAAACCCAGTGTCATTGTATTTGTCTCTAGTTTGGTTTTCATTTGTTGACATTGCTTCTTGCTTCTAGTAGCCATTTGTCAGATTGAAATATTTGAAGGAAACACTCTTCTCATGGATTTTTTGGTGTCCAAAAAGAGATGCTGCAAAGAACCTCATTCTTTCTGTTTTAGCTATGTAAATGGATCGTGAAAAAAAAAAAGTTCCAGTAACCTATGGATATAATTAGGGGACTTTGTTCTTTGTACTGTTTAAATGTTATATGCTGGATCTTCGCATAGTTAAATATTTTTAAATATATTTTGCTCCACACTTCAATTTTAAAATGTATTTCAACATTTTAAATGTTTTCTTCTCTTTTGATAACCTAATCGGACTTTGCTGTTTGTGTGTTGACTTAGAGTCTGTCTCATCTATTCTGTGTTAAGCTGTCTCTTGAAGTGTATTTATTGCATTAAGAGTAAATCAGCTATAGAGGTAGGGCCAACTTCATGATTTTCAAGGCCTCAAGCTGCTGTATGCAGTAGCCTAAGTTGCCAAGTGTCTGCCTACATGTCTTGAGTCTTTGAAGTAAGGAATACTGCAGGGTCCAAAGTAATTATTTACACTGCTTTGAGTAGATGGTGGAGCATTTTTTATTAAATTATGACTATGAATTCAGCCTTAGTTAGATGAACCAAAGATCCCTGTTGTCTTGTTGCTGTTTGGAGTCATAGTTTTAATTAAGTGATGGTTTGTCGATCAAGTATTAGAGGGTATGTTTCTGCAACTTGATTTAGATGCAATCATTGCTAATACTCTCCAATGCTAAATTGCCTTCAGAAAAGTTCAAGACTGGCAGCACTGTAATGAAGCAACATCCATTCCTTGCACCATTGCTCAGAGCAAGCGGGGACTTTTCCCATCCTGACAGCACTTCAAGTGGAAGGAAGAAAGGATGCTGAGGGCTGGTTCCCAACTTCACTTCCATATGTGACTGAAATGAGAGTAGCAAGTTGTTTACTTATCTTGATGCACTAAGCAAGGATTTCTTTTCCCTTAGAACTTTTTCGAAGCAAGGAGAAGAAAAGAAAAGTGAAGGGAGGGATTTGGAGTGGATAAGCCTTGCTGAGCACGGCTAGAACAAGGTCTGGGTTTCAATATAGACACATTCAGGGGAATCAAAGTCTGTCACCTCCTGTGAACGTAGCTGGGAGGATATTAGTGAGGGAGCTCAGATAGATGGGTGACGGGAGTAGACAGAAAAAAATACATCAGTTAGTGAGAAATGAGTGGTTTTATACCATCAGATTGATGTAAGTTAGGATTTCAGAAAAGCTGTGAAACCTTAGAAAAAGAAGAGGCTACTAGAGGTGAACTTACTAAGTCTGTCATATATCATCTTTCTCCTTTCTTTTTCCTATTTTCTTCTCATTCATCTGCCTTTTTTTTTTTCCTGGGGAAGGACAAAGTGGGCCTGGACCATGAGAGGTGTTATGAAATGCTCCCAGTTTGTTCTTAAAGGTGTGTGGCATCTTCCTCAAATATCTTCCTTATTTTGAACAAAGCACAGTGCCCGAGTTCTGATTAGATGTCCTGGATGCTTTTCTTTCTGGGTCCCCTGATCTTGTGATTAGCAGACCCTTTTGTTGTTGGCCAATGAAAGTAATATAGCGAACATCCATTATACTATACAGAAACCTTTTTCATTAGAAAAACATTTTTATTTTAAGTTTGGGGGACATATTGGACTTTGGAGAATTAAGAGATATTGTTAGGTGTTTTTTGCTTTCACAGTAAGACAATGCAGCTCCTTTTATCCTCTCTTGTAACTGTACCTCTGAAAGCTCTGGAAGCGCTGGATGTCCTCAGTACACGCTGTGGACTGTCAGTACTCTTTCTAAGATACAGCAGTTTTGCAGAAGATACCAACCACTCCCTACAACACGTAGCTAATTTTTAATTTCTTGTGTTAAGTGACCAACATGCAAATTAATTTCTCTGTTGCAGATTCAGAAGTCATTTGAGCAACAACACTCACATTTCACCATCAATGTTGTGCAAACATTCTCTCCATTGGCTTATAGTCGTTTTATCATCCTTCACTTATCTGTATTAACCTGTATTTGTCATTTAGTAACTTTAATGATCTAAATCCCTCTGTATCTAATTATATTGACTGTTCAACATAATACAACTGTGAGCTTGTAAATTTATAGGACTTTTACCCGTGTCCCTACACATAAGGATGTGTCATCACTTTCTTTATTAACTTTCTGCTGTCAGAAGCATAAAGCATTTGACTTAACCCCAAATTCTTCTGACTCCTACGCTATATATTTTCCAAGTTTGTAAATCTGCTTGCTGCCACCTCTGAACAGCTAGCATTTAACACCTTCTAGCATTTTTGTATTTTTTTCCCAGAAACTGTCATTAATGATTTATCTCTCTGGTCTCCTAAAATCTAAACCTTTAATTTCTCCAGAGCAGAGTGACAGTATTTTGGAAAAAACTCTCCCAGCCTCGAATGTGTGTACTGAATTTCTACCTGTACCAGCCCAGTTCTTGTCTAAGAATATTCCATAAGCTTTTGCTCTGCTTTCACAGCAGGCTGTGTCTCTATGCAAAGCCAATAGAGAAGTGTGTTCCCCAGTGGTGTTAATTTCTAGGCAAGCCTGGAGAGCTCGGTGTGGAAATGTTATCCATTCTTATTCTGATTCCTTCAGCCAAGACACACGGTGTTGTGGGGTTTTTTTTGAGTTTATTTCCTCTTGATTTTTAACTTGATGGTCTCCTTTTCCCAGTGTAAATTAGTTTTTGATTTCCCACCTCTAATTGCATAGCTCACGTGTGTGCATTGTGCATAAGACAAGATTGGACAAATCATACTTCAGGCATCCTCTGCATGATTTGGTTGTTTGTAATCCTTTTTAGTGTTTTTAAACTGTTTCAGCATTTCAGCTGCCTCATGCAAAACGTATTTTCTTTCATTTTATAGAAGTATGTACAGACATACATGGAGGAAGAGACATTTTGAGAGGAAAAGTGCTTTATATATCATGTTGGATTTTTTTTATTTTTCATGTGGAAAGAAAAAATGCAGACTCTGTCATCAAAATTAATTAAAATGCATGTTTATTTATCCAAAAGCCTGGAGTGGCTCATTCCACATCATTCCTGTTTCTTGACGTTACTCGTTATTATTACTTGGTATTACTTGTTCTTAAGGAAAAAAGTGATTAGAAAAAGCTCTTTCAAAATCAATTTGGCTGTAAATACTTAAATGACTAAAAGCAAAATAAATAAATAAATAAGAAAAGAAAAACTAGTGAAGCACAACTTATCTTGCATCCTTGATATATGGATAAGTAAGTATTACAAATCAGGCTTTGTGGAACGTGTATTAAATAATTATGATTTGCACTTATAAATAAATACTGCATATAGGTTACATGCAAATTCCAAAGTAAGGGCATATTCAAAAGTGTAACGCATCGCTAGAAGTGGTTGTTGTCTTTTGGGCGTATCTCAACATAAAAGTTGAAAGCCATGTTCCAGTTGTTCCAAAGATGAAGGGAAAGGATTTGGGCTTGCATCTGTTTGTTGTTTTTCAGTTGGGGAAATCTTCATTCTTCAAATTGGGTTCAGTGTTTTAGGAAAAGAGATAGGTTGGGTTCTTTTTTTGCGCAATAGACCTTCACTGTTTGTCTAAGACCCACAACATCTCATTATTATCAAAGTGTTCAGCCCTGAAAAAGCTGATTTCCTATGCCCCGTTCAAACACCTTCAAGGTGCAGTGTATCTGCAGCTGTGAATTTTGGCATTCGCTCCTTAAGACTGATGCTTGTTAATACAGTTATGTACTTCAGAATGTTTTTTTCTGTTCATCACAACATTGTTTAAGACTGAGATAATTACTGTACTGAGCATTCCTGCTGTCTGTCAGGAAACAGATTATAAAGACGTGAATGCATTCACCCTTCTGCTTTTTATAGTTTAGCTGCAATTTTAAAACATAATTTTCTGCATTATTTTGGGAATTTCAGGTAGAAGGTGTAGCACCAACTAATTAACATTGAAATAACACAGTTACTGGCAGCATGCAACAATCTTCAGTTTGTGTATTGGCCTTACTTCGTGCATATGCACTACAGTATATCTTAGAAATGTTACCTTTTCATATACCTGTATTAGCATCATCAACAGTTTGCTATGTAACTAGTCTGGAAAGATCCATACAATACAAGCATAAATCTGCCATGTGAAGTCTTTAGCTGGCAGGGAAATATCAGAGTCCTGGGAAAAACTGAGAAATGATAGCAAGCAGATAGCAATGATATCAAGCCTTAGCTTTACTGTGGGGCAGTGTTGCTTTGTTCCAGTCCTGAGCACCTTTGGTTGCAAACCAAGTGAGGAGACATGTCTTCATGTCGGTTATGAATCTGAATTTTCTTCATTTATTAATATTTTTATTTGGCTGTTGTGACCTTTCAGCTAAAAATCAACTTTTGTTGTTATCAGTGAATTTTCTGAGAGCAGAACAAGGATATGAAAAGGATCTGTAGATAAAGGTGTCAATTTATGTTTGCGAACTTATTGTGAGATTATGTTACCTCCGTTATATCTCTTTGTTCAACTTATGTTGTTATTTTAGCCCAAAAAAGGCCAAAGATCATCAGCTAAAGTGCATGTAGAGTAAAGCTGCTCCTGTAAAATTGATGATCCATCCAATTATTTATCTATAGAGGCTGCTGGGAAGAAACGCAACTATCTCAGTTCTCAGACCCTTCTGCTAGGTTGAACTTCATGGCTGAAGGTTTAATCCCTGAGTGTCATATCAACAATTCATTCTGTGATATTCTGGCTGACATGCTCTCCTTCCTTATTTATTGATGTCTTCAGTCATCGACAATGAGAGGAAAATACACTATTCGTCAAAGTGACGGTGTTTTACCCTCACTTACAGTTGATGCTGCTGTCACATTGATGGTTGGAAAATAAACTCAATCATTATAAAAAGCTAAGAGTGTGAACTTGCCAGTGACAGGAAGAAGATGAAAAAAAAAAAAAAACCCACAGTAACTTGCTTAAAATTGGTGTAATAAAAATAGAGCTGTTTCCTATAAAGATGTTTCCAAGTTTTGTTTGTGAAATACCAAGCCATTGTAGCCATTTACTTTTAAATTATTCCTTTGAAAGAAAATCTGCTCTTCGTACACCTTGTCTGTGCAACCATAGGTATAATTTTTAGCAATAAATATTTGCTATCATTTCACCTTGCACTTCCACTTGTTTAAAATAGAGAGGAAATCAATCAACAAATTACCAATGCATTTTGCTTTGTTTTTCTTTCTCCCCTAGACTATACTGAATGCATTTATCTTTTTCTGCATGCCAATATTTTAAGTGCTTTGATAAGAATAAGCCTATAAAGCTTCATCCAGTAAGTCCTAGGGCATGCAAGCATAGGCAAAGCTCTGCCCTGAATCACTTTCATAGTCTACCATTTGTACAGCTGGACGGCACCTTACAGCTTTTTTAACTCAATAACCACAAATCTTACCACATTTCACCTTTGGGAGGCATTATATATACAGCTAAAAGTGAAGCGCAGCAAGCCAAGAGGGACAAGATAGCATAATGAGGATGTCAATTTGTGGTCAGATATCTGAGGAAATATTTATCTTACTTGTACTGTACTTGGCAACAGATAGAGAAATATACATGTAATGAATTTCCGTAGACTACATCTGACAGAATGTGTATATTGTGTTAAATACGTTTAGGAAAAAAAATCACTTGTCCCAGATTTTAAAAGTTTGAGGTGATTCTAATTGGGTTATTCTCTGAGAATGGACTGCATCTGTTTAAAAAAAAAAAAAAAAAAGGAATAGTCATGTTTATTCTACTAGCATATCGGTGATTTTTTTTTACCAGTTTGTTTTCTCATATCTCTTCGCATGACATTTGGCATCCAACTCATTCACCAGAGCTAAAGCAAGATGTGATTCTTGTTGTTTATGAAGAAAGCCTGTTTTTATGGCTTCTCTCTGGTAGTGAGCTCGCTGAGTAGCCCAGCTGAACGTGCATGTCTCACACTCACACTGTGTCCTGAGGCGAAGCTACGGCTGCTTCAGATACTTGTGTCTGCTTCCGCACCTGTAAATGGGAGTGATTTAACTTCGTTTTCTCCTTCAGGGAAATATAGGGAGGGTTTCTTAATGTTCCTGGAGAGCTTTGAAGATTAAAATCTCTTTTCTATATTTGCTGCTATTATTTCAGTCAAAGAGGAGCACTTGAATGAAGCTGTTTGAAGAGTAAAGTTTTGGCATCTTGCGTTGTCTTGAGGCATGGATTCCTCTCTCTGCTATAATTTTGCAACCTTTGGTTCAGCATGAGCTACGGAAACAAGCAGCCCATGTGTAAACAAATGGCAATGCCAACATATTAATGTACACGTCTGCTGTTACAGACATCAGCAGATCCATTGCAGTGCACCTCCAGTCCTACCAGAAATACTACATAATGGAGCAAAACAGACACCAGTAGCTTGGCTTAGCTCAAAATGATTTTTATTTAAGCACCAATGGAAAAAGCTGAGAGGCGTAGAGAAAGATTTTCTTCTTATGTGACTTCTTAGTATCTTTAGAAGTAAAGGATTGCTGGTGTTTTAGTGAAGGCTTCCTGTCTGCCTTGTTAAGACAAGGAGTGGATGTAAGGAGCATATGGGCAGCACAAGCTCCCAGCATTCAGAGCAGGTTTGGAAGTCTTCGTGCCTTTGTTTCATAGACCAAAGGTCAGCACTGGTATCAAGGCCCTGTGCAACCTTGACAGATAGCAAGGGGACAGCTTCTGGTTTGAATGTTACTCCTGCAGTTTTATGTTGCATGCAAAAGTTGAATTTTAGTATAATGATATTGTCCTCTTTGCAGTTAGGAGGAGCGATTAGGCTATCACATGTATTAAGTGCTGCTGTTCTTTAAATAGCTTTGTTACAATCTAACCTGGCATTTTGAGGCCTTACAGTCAGAAGCTATATTTTTCATGATTTGCATTTTGATTTTTTAATGCAGAGCAGATTGGACAGGAGATGCTGGAAAACCTCAGCCATGACAGAGAGAAGATCCAGCGTGCTCGGGAAAGGGTAAGTTTGATAATAAGTAATTGCTGGTCACAGATTTTATTTGCTTTAGGCAAGTTCACTGTGCATGCAAAAAATAGTCCGGCATATTGATTAGTTTTTTGTAAGTCAGCTGCTATTGTAAGATGTAATCACCATCTGGAGCAAAGCACTTAAAAAGTGTCTTATATGGGCTCCCCTGGGGAGTCACGCTGAAGTTACCAAACACACTGTTGCAAGAGAGCTTGCTGTCACTGCCATCACACACAGTCAGATCTCCTTTCTCTCCTTTGAAGGATTTATTATGGTGTCCATTGCAGTGACTTCTTGGATTCTATGAAAAAAAGTTCATATCGTGATTTAACTTGTAATAATTGATCAGCTGCAGCTCTTTGTAGCTGCAAGCGCTAGTAATTGCCTTATGAGGATGTATGCAGTAGTTGCCTCTTTTTCTCACTGTCGCATGGGTAAAATCAACATTCCTTTCTGTATGGTAGTTTCCTATTCTGCTGCTCTGTCACTGCAGTCAAAAAGGTATCTATGTCATTTTTGGCTTATGTTGCCTCTACAGGGATCATCTTCACTTTGTAGAGTTTAGTGAAGATGCCCAATAACCCATCCCAACCAACTCACACAACATCTCTGAAGCTCAGTCTCAAAGATTTGACCCTTTGGCTCTGATCTCTGCTCACAGAGTTTCGGAAAGATCTTACCAGCTCTGCTAACTCTCCCCGAACCAATCGTGACTGCATCTGAGCCTTTCTTTGCAGGACACATTGATCAGATACTTTCTTGAGTGTCCAATTTTGCCAAAGCTAAGTCATCTCACAGGCCTCTATCTGACAAATGCCACTTAAGAAAACTCCCTGATCTGTCCCAGGGAGTTTCTTTACCTGGATAGCTTTGATTGGTGAAGCCCCACATGACAGCTTTAATGAGGCATTTTCTGTCAGCTGTACCAGCTGCTTTGTAAAGTTCTGGGCATGAGCTACTTTAAAACATTAAGTATAACTAAATCGTTACATAAAAGGACTGTGAGCATTTACCATGGGTTGTTCAGACAAAATTTGTGTCGTTTCCCCTCCACTCCTCGATCCCTCGTGACTGATAAGTTGGAGATGCTTTTCTGTTTCTATCTGGACAAATAAAACCTGAGCAATGAAGATGAATAAAGTGTCTCTCCTTTCGCTGAATCAAAAAATCCTCATGAAAGTTAGAGAAAGAGGAAGCATAGCTCTGATAACTTTGTATACATTGTTTGTAGCATAAATTTTGCATTTCTGTGGCATCTGTATGAAAAGCAAATTTCTTTGATGGAAAACTTAAAATTGAGAGTATTCTTGGAAAGTGCATCCAATCACAATTCAGCAAAAGATCTCATCATAACTGGAAGATCTCAAGTTCCAAGATTTTATCACATGCCACTTAACTGTTTTCTTTGGGGAATTCAGAAGAACACAAACATCTGTTTGTAAATTCAAATGTAAAGTCTGGGATGATCTTGGATAACTTTGCAAGTTTTCCATTTCATGGAGGTTTTTTAAGAACCAGGGCAGAGGGTGTTCTATCAATGCGTAATAGCTTTACACTGAGTACATTCAGGCGTTATCCTTTCAGCTGGGGAATAAACTTGTCATCTGAAAGCCTGGATATGATGGTCAGTTCTTAGCAGCTGAATCTTGTAAAAATTAGAGAATTTTTTCTTATGAGCAAAATTTAAATGAGATGGTGTCTGTGTAGTTTGGTTAAATCTACATATTTTGAGTTTTCCTATCTGCTTACTGGTATTGGTAAAGACATGATGGAATAACTACCATCAGATAATTCAGTTTTAAGTAAAAACAAACTTATAGCTTGAAAATGTTTGTGTGCTTTTTTAGTGTTCTCTTGGGATTTAGCTAGAGATCTTCCAAGCGTGTGTGTACGTTTGTTTCTTTATTAGCATTTCTTTTTCTTACTTTGTGGTATATTTTGTTTATGTTTTTGTTTTTGTTTTTGTTCTTTTATCTCCATAAAAGTATGAGGTCGTCTTGCTTAGAGGACTTTATGAAACCTCCAAGGTTCAACTTCCCCTCCTAACTATCTGAACTGATTCTAGCTGTCAGGTGGAATCCTGCAGCAAGAGAGGAAAGTTAGGATCAAACATATAATGGTAAAAAGGAGGGAGCTACTTTTCTGTGAAAATGGAAGAGAAGCCCCAAGTGCTAAATGCATCTTTATGAATAATGAAAGACCAATGTAAAGCATACATTTGTGCTTCAGATTCCCTTCTAGCACATGTAAGAACTTGGCTTTCTATGAGCCTTTTAAAAATTATTGTGATTTTTTTTTTTCTCTTACTTGTGTCCAGCTGGGCTAAGCAGCTTTTCTGGAGCTTGAATTATCTAGATGAATTAGGAATAAAACAAAGGAATGACCTCCCCAGAATATAATACTCATCTTTGTTCTGTCATGCCGCATAATTGAGGGGTCTGGTCTCAGTGCAAGCCTTCTCACTGAACAAAATATTGCTAAGAGCAATCTTGGTTGGTGTTTCCTTAATAATTTTTCAAAGAACAAGGAGGAAATTTATGCATACAGGTTATGTGTCATTGGTTGCAACTAGTGATTTCAGTAATAAGCATTAAATCTGGTAGCAAACATTTACGATATTAGAATCCACAATAGCAACTGCTTTTAATATTGCTGCTATGCATATATTCAAGATATAATTGTGGTTTGTTCTGGTGAAAGTGATTTGTTATTGGAAGACTGCCACTTTTCTTGGCAGTGTTACCGTTCCGATGGATTTATAACACAACATTCATTTTGTCTTCTACAACAAAATTTCTTTAGTAATAAGGCAATGATTCAGATAATCCTTTCAATCTGATTTGATAATGAAAAGGTAAATATTCAGCTTTTGTAAGGAGAAGAATGTTTTTATGTATATGCACACAGCTGTGTCTTGAGGCATGTTAGAAATGGTGGTTCCTGCTATTTTGTAATTGACAACAATTACAATATCCCTTATAGTACATTTTGATGTCTCCCAGGTTCAGAGATCTCTAGAAAGTCCAAAGATGTCTCTCCATTAGCTACCAGCAAAAGAGGCAAGAGGAGAGAAATGCTATTCTTTCTGTGTACTGTGGCTCATAATTTCTAGACTGCCTTTTGTGAGACATTAACAAGCACAAAAATGGAAACATTTAATTCCTTTCTAAGAAGAATAAAAATTATTGTTCTTTTTTAACATGAATTTCATTTTCTTTATAAACACTCTCTTAGTATCCCCAATTTTGTTTCTCATTCAGTTGTGGTTTCACCTATTTTGCACGACTTCTGAACTGTAGAACAATACAGCTAATTAAGCTAAGCTGTCCATGTAGCTTTTCTACGTCCCATTAAAGTACTAAAAACACTACTGTAAGGTCATCACAGGTTTTCTATGTAAGGGATAATGTGGGTGTATTTTTTAACACAGAATCAGTGAAATGACACTGTTCTGTATTATTGCTTTTTCTTTAAACAGATGACTTTGAAAAACAGTGAAAGATGTGTTTGGTTTTCCTTTCATAAAGCATAGGTAACACAGCATATGGCTGTCTCTTCATCCCTTGATGCATTCCCTAATGTCCGTAACCAATGTACATCGTGCACCTCAATGGGAATTACCATTATAGATAGCAATTTATATAGAGTCTAGCCTCAACACATTGTTCATAAGGCTTTTCCTCTATATCCTGATTTATCTTTGTTGCCTCAGTGTCTTGTCTTCCACAGGTTTCATCTCCGTGAAAGTGAAAACCAAACAAAACGTTTTCAAATTTCAGAACTTTGGTGGCTTTCTTACTTATGAGTTTGTTGCAGGCTCAAACTGAAGCCCACAAACTGACAGCAGAAGTCTGTGTTCTTTGTACAAAATGGCATTCATATGACATTTAATTTTAATGGAACTCTTTTCTCCCCAGCTTAGGGAAACAGATGCAAACCTGGGGAAGAGCTCCAGGATACTGACAGGGATGTTGCGAAGGTAAGGCCAAGGTAGGGACACTTCCACTCTTTCTTTTTTTTCCCTCTTTCCCTCTATGCCTTTCTTCTTACTTTTAATTCAGCCTCCACATTTTGCTGACTTACCTGACATTTTTTTTTACTCAGGCTGCTATGTAGAATTACTTCAAATGAACTGTGGTAATGAAGCAGGCAGGTTAGATAGAAGGCTTTATCACAGCTATGGAAAGAATTTTCTGTAGCCTGAGGGATTACCCCTTGCTCAATCATTTCTCGTTTTTGTTTCTTTGTATTTGGGGTTTTTTGGTCTGTTCTAAAATTAAGCTTTCTGATGGTGGTTTCCTGAATTCCTTTTTCTTGAGTATTCTCAGGATTTTCACTTTTTTTTTTTTACCTGTTAGATTGTATGTGAGGAATTCTGTAAATTTTTTGGAGCTACATAAATTTATACACAGAGTAAAGGTTAAGGTGATCAGTTCTGTCTGAATCAGTTGAGCAGACACATTGTACAACTCTGTGTTTTTAGCATGTTTGTTTCATGGTTTAGATGTTATGCAAATTGTCTGTGGCATTAAAGCTAGATGATACAGAAAGAAAAAAATTGCAACATCCTAAAAATCTGTGTGGGATCACAGTGTGGGAGTCATCCATGATTACTGCCTTAAATATTATATCAGTACCTTCCCAGACAGATTTTTTGAATTTGTGGCATCTCTGGATATGTCTTCTTTACACAGTGAAGCAGCACTCAAACTTAGGTGTAATGTCCATATTTCTGCATTCTTATTCAGCTTCCTGAAGAAGAAATGCATCACTCTAATAGGGGATGTTGCTGGGTGATATGAAAATATAGTTTTAAAGGAGTATATAGAATCCTCGGAAGAGTTCAGTACGAAATTACTCTTTTCATGGGCTTTTACAATGCATGTTTTCTTAATGCAATTAGCTTATTTTTTTTAAAGAGTAAGTTTTAGCAGAGCTGTAGATTTATCACTTGTCTTGGAAAACAGCCAAACCAGAATATATTAAGTTGTTCTTTAGTGCAAGCTTTATCTCTTCATAAGTCTCTTCAGACAAATGTCTTTGTTAGTGCCTTGTATACCCAGTTGACAAAGGTTGAAAGGACTGAACCTGATGCCTTCATTCCACAGATTTCTTACAATTCCAACTCTAAACTGTAGCATATAAAATTCTCTGATTAAGAGTAATATGTAAATGACACGAGCTGAATTCAAAATCCATGGAGAAAGAAAGTGGCAATTGAAAGGGATGGTTCAGTGCCTGTAGACAATCAAAATAAAATACAAAAAAAAGAAAGAAAGAAAAGATAGAACTCAACCCAAGCCTCCCCAGGAAGGACCCTGCGACATGAGCTGTAACAAATATTCTGCATATGTCTCCATTTTGTCAAATCTCATTAAAGGGGTTTCTTGCTTTATGTCAATTGAGCTGTCCAAAAATCATTCATCATTTTAGCGTAAAAAAAAAATCATGCAGTTATTTAAATAATATCATATTAATGTTAAAGTTCAGCTGTCATTTAATAGTATGGCTTAATCAGACATAGCATTTAGGAAAAATAGTTTTTTCGAGCTTTACTTGGCTTTCAGGTTGGCAGATTCAAATAAGGATTTATGGGTTTCTGAACCAATGTATTCTTTCCATGTTTATGCTTGAGGTACCTCAGCTTTTTTTGCAGCACCCTGTAGTCTGTTGTTTTCAATAAAATAAAGTATCTCCTCATATTGTGTTTGAATACATTTGCAAGTAATTTGGAGAAGCTGAAGCAAAAACATATGCTGTAACCTTTGACTTTGTTTTGTGTTTGGGAATCACAGTTAGGAGTCCCAGTTTATAAGTGTTCCATAAACCACATGAAAAATATGATCTCTCTGAAACATACTTGGGTTCTTGTTTTCAGACAAAAGGATTATGCAGTCCAAAACCAAGATAGCATGTTTCTGTGTGTTAAAAAGGCACTGAAGTTCATTTTTCTTTAACTAAAATACTGAGCTGACTCACCCATCTGGATGAAAGGAAGGTTAGGGTTTAGGCTCTGTTCAGGTGAACATGTCAAACAAAATGCCTTGATATAGATGCAACTTGCAGTAGAAGGATGTTTTGTAAAAACATGTAACAGATAGATCCAAGGTGAAATTGATTTGCTCTATGACTGCTGACTAGAAGCATTACCCCAGCCTCAGTGTCATCCCAATGTTGTTTAGTCACAAGAATAATCATGAAATACAAAACCCAAGAAATCTGCTCAAATTAGATAAATACAACTGTACAAAAAATAATTAGCACAGATTGGCAGTGTTGTCCTAATTTTGCATACTTCAGTAACTACCACACAATTTTTCACTTAATTACTGGAACGAATAAAGAAAAATGCTGGAGGACTGTTCTTCACATCATTATCATACAGAAAAGGTAATGTTAAGCTGAACATTGCTCAACTTAGTTACTGCTTCCATAAGATGTATCTTCTGATACGCTTGAAGTTGTATGCCAGACTAACAGTCTGTGCATCAGTACCAAACTACTTCTATTTTTACTCTCTGGGAAAGGTAAAACAGCATCTCTTCTGAGTCTGACAAAACATATTAAGAGATTAGATATTTAAGTAGTTAGGGTTCTTAATGAGAGCTAAATTATACCCTTTGCAAAAAAGCAAAATTCTCTGGCCTCATGTTTGTGCATAAAAATTATGGAGATAGGGAATGAAAATGGGGATAAGATTTATTAGTTGCTGTAGGTCACCAAAGAAATCACTGATGGAACAGGGAGAAGTCTTCCTATCCCAGTTTGGCACTCTAGCAACTTAAAGTAGCCAGGTTTATGCACAGGTCTTTATCCCCCAGTATTTAACATACCTAGATAAGGAGATTTTTCTAACAAGCCTTTTAAAATATTCTCACTTTGAAATATTTCTAATATTCTTTATTCTTTTCTGTAGAAAAAAAAAAAGCCTACTGAGATAGCTCTAAACTAGAATGTTCCACTTATGGCACCTCATTACTAGGGTAATATCAGCATGTTGGTAATGTCAAAACATTAATCATTTCCTTTTACATGAATCTAGAGCTGTGGGCATCCTGACATTTTATGACTCCTCTTTAGAACAGTGGGATGATAACAGAAGCTCAGTGTAGTTTCAGTTACAGAATTTTCAAATAATAGATTTTAAGATAAGAAGATGGCATCTTTGGTACAATGTTGCCATCTCAAACACCTATCCTTTGACCTCTACACCAATGTGAATTAGGGAGTGCACACTGTGTTAGAAAGAAGCAAAAAAGAATATGTTCTGAAAGATCTTCAGTTGTTTACCTGTATCCTAAGCCAACAATCTATAAGAACTTAAGAAAAAATAATAAAATAAAAAGAATTGGACTGTCTCCAAGGCACACACTGGGTAAAAAACAAACCTAAAAGTAGCGAGATAAAAACTTCAGGAGATCTGAATCCTTATCTCATTAGCAGATAAATACTATCTACCCTCCTCCAAATTGCAGAAAAATATGTTAGAATAATATCTACTGCTCTCCAGAATAATATTTTATTCTGTCTCGCTTGATAGGAACTTTTTATGCCAAAAATTCTCTTTTGATCTTCAAGAACAACTTAGAAGATAATTTCTGAGTTATCAATGATGCTTTGAGAAGCTCATGGACACTTCTGCTCTTACAAAAGGGACTTGTGAATATTGATTTCAGATAAGACAGAGGCATTATCTTCGGCTAATGGAAATGAAGCAGCAAGTGTTCAGCTGTCAGGTGACAAATTATATGACTTGCCAGCAGGTGCATGACCAATTTGACTACAACCAGAAACAAGGCATACATACCTCCCCAAGCTAGTTCTAGTCAAGTTCCTTCACTCTTTCCAAGTAGTCTAACTTCTGCATTACTTCTAGTCAAATTTCCTTGTATTATTGAACTCCAAGGAAGTCTAGACTCTACAGTTATTATTCAACATCTCGTAGAATTATATGGGAATTTGGAAGGAACCTCCAGAGGTCATCTAATCCAGCCTCCTGCGCAAAACAAGTCTAATAAGAGCAGAATGCTCAGAGTCTTCTCTAGTCAAGTGTTGAAAACATCCAAGGTTGGAGAAACCAAAACCTCTGTGGGCAATATGTTCCAGTTGAAGTAAGCAATTTTTCCAGGTATCAAATGGATATTTCCCATTGTCCCTCTTCTGTCCATTGCCTCTGGTCCTAAGCATAAATGTTTCAAAACATGAATGTTTTAGCATTCACTTTCAGATGAAATCCCTTAAAATGTCAAGTACTCTGCCTCTACTCTTTAATTTGGTGGTATGACCATTTAGCATTTGATGCACAAGTATTATTTTATTTGTTTACTTACTCTCCTGGAGACGTGAAGAGTTAATTATCGTCTCTTCTGTCTTCTTCCTTGAATATAAAGCTCCCATTTCCATATGTAGAGGATTAGCCTGTCATCTCCCTGTTAAAACAAACTGAAACCAATCCTGAGTGTTATCACTTTTTCCCTATTTCCTTAGTGATCTCTGTTTCCATCCCACATATTTTCTTCTTCTAAGACCTATCTCAGTATCAGTCATACCAGACCACAACTGCTGAATACTGAGTGAAGTTTAACATACAGTTAAATTTGCCTTGTTTTCATGCTAATAGAGAAATTACTCTTTCCAGCAGGATCTTTGCGTATTTGGTCTCAAGCCAAAAGAAGTTTGAGTAGAAATTGTTTCAGCAACTTTTTGGTACATAAATGTATTTCTATTTTTACTTCAAGATGCATTTCTACAGTGAAAAATGATTGAATGGTAAATCCTTTTGCAACATGTCTGCTCCGTGTTAAATATTTACAGCTGCATCTGTTTACTTCAGTAATTTAGACCTTGATTCAGGAAAATATTTAAGCATATGGTTAACTTAAACCAGAGAAGCAATTCTCTTAACTTAAGGAACACTGAATAAGGGAGGAGCGAGTAGCAGAACAATTCTGTGTCATCTCTTGGGGCAATATTGCTTTTACAGTGCTCCTTGGCCAAGGCCTATTACAGAGCAACCCTGTCCATAATATTTCTATTGTTAAAAGGGAATCATAAAATATACATTGGGCATTTTAGAGCTTACTGTCAGTGAAAGGACTTTTTTCTTACTTTTTCTACTTTTAACAATTTAATATAATTATTGTATTATTATAGCATTGTACATGTTTGTGTTTTAATATGCAGCTTGTCTTTATCACTTCCAAAGTGCTAAATCTTTTCATCAGAAAACTGTTAAGCTGTGGTGGCACTGTTAATCATAAGATAGTCTTTGGATAGGGAACATGTATTTTGTTGGCATTGATTAGTACTTGGTCGTTCTTCACTTTGCTTCTGACTTTAAAAGAAAAAAAAAAACTTGTTTTTGTTGAAATGTTGGACAAAACATCTGGAAAATGTAAATGTAGTATCAGCAAAATTCCTGAGAGTAAGCGTTCTTCATTGTTAGTAGTCTGACCAAAAAAAGATGAAATGTACCTCTAGATCTAAATAGCAAGAATTTTAAAATAGCATAGGACACTGCGAGTTCCCTGTTCTCAGTGTAGATAGGACATATTTATCTATGAGCAAGATGCTTTTTTTTTGTCTTTAATAATTGTATAAGAGCCATTTTCTAAATGTTGCACATCTTTCTTGAATAGTGTTCTGTATGTTGTTACCAAAATCCTTTTGAAAAAATCAGTCTTTATTGTGCTAGAAAAACTTCCTGTTCATGTTCCATGGAAGGTGTAACAGTCTTTTAAGCTGTTCCGTAACCACCAAAGCTACGGCAAGCAGTGTACCTGGAGAGTACCATGAACTATACTGAAGATACTTAATGTCTCATAGCAAAAGAATAACTTCAACACTGAAAGTGTGTAGCTATGATTAATTTAATGCTACCTTATCCTTTGCAAACCTTCAGCTCCAGCAGTCTGAGTGATGCGGAGTTAAGTTTACTTTAGACCTGGAAAAAGAAAAGGAGCATAATGATTGATCTTCACATTTTAATAACTTCAATGAATAGGATAAAATAGAGCCCGTGCTTTAATCTCCTTATGCCTAAGCACAATCTTAGAAGGATATGTCCTTCATTGACTGAGATAGAAGCATTTATGTTTTAGCCTTGTTTTATTTTTCACATTTCTGGAAAGCTTTATCCATGTGTCAAGCTGCCTACATTAAGTCCACTATGAGCAAGGCTCTCCTCATTCTTCAGACAATATTTCTAATTCTCTTTTTTCATTTCTTTTTAAATGTACAATAGCCTTTGTTCTGCCCTCGCCATTCCCTCTTTTCTATCATCTGGAATTACTATCTCATTTGCCCCTCCTTCTCTCTACTCGTGTCCAGCTGAACAGCTGGAAAGAACATTATGTTAAGCACAGTTGTGTTTCTGCAGGAAGGCAGGGTCCTGATGGATAATTATCCAAGCTAGTCCTATACTGCATATACCAAGAATGTAAAGCATCATAACGGGTTAAATATCATGCAACCCTTTGTGATTGTTCTCTGTATTGGGATATGTTGACTATCATTAAGCAACTACAGCCTAAAAAGGTTCATAGTACTTTGTGTCATGAGTGAAACAAAAGGCATTTCACAGTCAGCATTGACATGTCTGAACCACAATATATGTCCCGTGACATGCTTTCATGAGAAGGCAAGTCTGTATCAGCATAATCAGTGCAGTGCTTTCTTGCAGTAGTTACAAGCAGTTTCCAGTTGGATGAGTTCTCTCTGACATTCAGGAAGAGTGAAAGTAGTGAAAATATTTCTAATGTGGTCAGAATGTTTATGTGAAGCAGGGAACCTTTTAGCCAAAGCTGACACTGGTAATTGCTGAAATAATTGGTGACAACTCTTCAGAAATCAATGAAGTCAAGCTTCTTAAGGCCAGCAGTAAATTGAGGCTCATGTTCTTAAGACTACTCGTACTATAACTGTCAAAGAGCAATATATGCCAGTTTTTATGTACTCCATTTACTGTGAGTGTTTAAGCTATAGATTTCTAAATTTAGTGATTTCTCATCACAGATTTGCATGATTGTCTTGCCACATGGGTCACTTCACTTTAGTCCACTAACTTGCCAAAAAAAGAAATATAATCATCTTGGGAGTGATCTCTGAAAATTTCATCCCTTTGTGTTAAGAGAGAACTGACTATCCCTGTTTCAATCCTGACAGATATTCTTCTCGCCTCTTCACTGATGAACTCCTCTCCTCAGTTGAGCTCTTCCAAGTTTTCCCTAATGCTTAGCCCAAGTCTATCTTCCTGGGTAGACAGCTTTCACATACTGGTGCATTTGAGATTTTTGTGTGCTGTCTCGGCCTTGCCTGTTAAGGCCCATGACTTCCGCTGTGGAAAGAGATTTCTTCTGAACCTTTAAAGAATTAAAGAACACAAATAATAGTGAGCAAAATTAAATTATAGTTTCAAGTTTTCATCAAGCCAGGCTTCCTGATGGGATTTGGAAATGCAAAAATAGAATTGGATAGTATTCTAAAAGGCAAATCCTAGAAGCTCAGCCTCTCCGAAGAGCAGCTACATGCATAGGTTATCAGTGAGCTTTGCAAATAGAGACTCCAAAATAAAATTGTTCTCCTGATGCGTTTCTAAATGAAAAGTTGACTGTGTGCTCAGCTGAATGAAAGTATTTGAAACTTAAACAAGATTGACAAAATACAGAGGTTAAACATATTGTGGCATTTCTAAATGTTTTAAGAAAAAGGTAATCATGTTGTCAAACAAACGTCAGAGTTTTTGTTTAACTTACTTCTCCCCCCTTTCCCAAACACACACTAGTGCTTTGGACTGATCTGGTATTTGGAGACAAATGGTGGGAGTGGGAATTGTTTTGCCTACCTAGTCTTCTGGCAGTTCTCTGCAGGAATCTTTGTTAGTCTTTATCAGGTGAAGAAGCTCTTTTCCACATTCTGTGTTTGATTTTCAGTAGCATTTGGCACTTTTCTTCCCACACTTGATAGAATTTGTGATGGAATTTCTCTTTAACAGAGAAAAAAAAAAGATAATACATCTTTCCAGTAGGATTCTGATTACAGAATCCAGTATGATTCTGATGACTCTGACACACAAAGGAATTTGTCTTTATATGAAGGCATCAAACTGATTTAAAACTGTCATCATATCAGGATCTTGTCCTTATTAACTCATCTTCTAGATTAGATCGTTTTCAATCCAGCTTTTGCTAAGAGGTCAGAGTTTTGACTGTCCTCAGGAGACATAGGAGGTTAAATGACCAACATCTGCTATAAAGGAAAACTCTGGATTTGCTGAGTACAATTTTTGTTCAAGTCAATCACTAAAATTCTACCACAAAATCTACTGAACTCAAACTGAACTTACAAGTCACATGTGTGAATAGTTTGGTCGTCTGTAGCCCTATTACTGAAGGAAGATTTTTTGTTTGTTTGAACAAAGTTTATTGGGGTGGAGTGAGGGTTGTTTGATGTTGTTGTTTTTCAAAGAAGGCCATAAATGATGACTGAGAAATCAACAGCTAAGGAAAAACAGAATCACTTAGAGCCTGCTGCAGATAAATTAGCACTTCTCTGGGCCAAGACCAAAATAGAAGGAGAATTTCTGTCCTTCTGTAGCATGCACTGATGTTGTATTGGACCATTAAAACTCTGCAAAAGAAATGTTCACACATTGCTAACCTGCTTAGCATCTGCCTGAAGAGTAACAAAATTATGAATTAGAATGTGTGGTCTTATGATGAGAGATTGTTTAGTCTACTTAATAGTAAGAAGGATGAAAATTTGCTAAACTTTACTGGATCTTATATTTTAACTAATATGGAATGTTTGAAGCGAATCAAGAAGGTAAAGGAAAGCTAGTCTGGAAATTGAACAAAGTTGAAGTGGCAGGCAAAAACTCGTGCACTGAAATTTATGTTCTCTGTAATATTTGTGTACTTCTAAGGTAATTCATTAAAAACCATTGTTTCAGATATATCTAGAATAATACAAAGGAGTGTCTTTTGAAACCTGCCTGCTACAGGCAAACCTATATATTTTAATTGTTAATGCTCATAGATACATGATTATTACTCAAATTTTAAGATCGGCCTATGAGTTGTTTTCTTTGAAGACTTGAAAAAATATTCAAGGAATTTGAATAGTCAAGAGCTATGGTTTATTGGTATTATTTTAGTAAGTTAGACCATCTTTACTGCTGGAAATTTTATGAGGTGGTCTCTTGAAATGTATGTGTTCAAAATGACACAGAGCAATAGATTTCCATAATGAAGAGTTTGATTCATCTATTGTAGCAATTTATGTATGACCATGTTTGGATTATTTTGCTTCAACTATTGTCCCAACTGCATGTTCTTAAGAACTGTTGATGTACACAATTGTGTATGCAAGAAGCATTAGTGCTTTCTAGTTTAACAACAACAGAAGAGTTTTTCACCAACCTGTATGCCTTTTGCACGTATTAACAGTTTTCCATGAGCGTTAACATGGCATGCACGAACTCACAATGTAGCATTTATTACCCTAAAACTTTAGTTTAGCTTGGACTTTGCTATATTAACTAAACTGTAAACCAGAAGGTTTGTATAACATTTGCAAGTTTGAGCAAAATCTTTACTTTGTCCTATTCGGTATATCTGCTGATAGTTTAAGACACTATCGGATATTTTTCTTCTTGAATATGCTTCCAAAATACTTCCTAGTATTACTTTTGCACCAATTCCCTGCCTTCCTCCTGATAGAAATACTTTATAAGTTTCTATGACATGCTTACTATGGCTGTATATAATGCGTGTAAATAGAGAACTGATTGAGAAACGTGATTCTGAGTGTGCTCTTGTGTAGGTGGCGAGAAGCATATGGTCTACTTTATCCATGCAGAGAAAACTTCCTTGTTGCTTTCTGTCACTGCTGTATATTTTCAAATGCAGTTTTCAGTGTGAATGGCACACACGTGTTGATTGTGAAGGTAACATTCTTTCAGTACTGCTTTAAACTAATTGCTCTTAGGGGTAGTGGGCCTTTGTACCTCAGCTGTGAACAGCTATTTATGCTTCTACACCAGTACAAAGCAATGTTTCACATTACCAGTTTACCAGACTATTACACCATTGTGTTTTAATCCACTGTAGGTAGATGGAGAATACAAGCCATCTGTTTTATTTAATAATATAATCAGTAAACAATATATGTACTTTACACATTTGGTCATTAAAGATGCCCATATTGTTTGACCCTGTATTTACATTGTAAATTGGTGTATTCACACATCAGCTCTTTCTGATTTGAAAGGCTTGCTGTGTTCATAAGATGGTACAAAGCAAGCTCAGTAACTGCTCGAACCCAGTGCAGGTGGTCGAGCTAGTTGCTACACAGATCAAAAGTCAAACAACTGTGAATCTTCCTTTGAAATCGCATTTAGAGAGACAAGGCTGGTCTTATCTTCACAAACAAGGAAGAGTTATAGATATACATCATGAAGTTATGAGAACAAAAGGGAGTTTCATAATCGCTCTGTATCAGAAAATCCAGTACTGCAGACTCTTGTGAAGGCATCTCTCAAATATAAAGACCCTCTTATTACAGTGGAAAAAAATTGGAAAAGTGAATCTGAATTATTAAATATGAGGATGTTCAGTGATTTCAAAACTTTGGAGACAAGAAGTTACCTGCTCGCACTGTACATTTTATTTTGTTTTATTATCAGAATTACTTAAGCAGAAGAAAACAAACAACAGCAAAACTCAGTCTTATTCAAGAGTTAGAGGTGAGTGAGTTTGTTTGTGAGCTAAAAAGAAAGGAGACCGCTTGAGATTTCAGTTTTCCCAAAATACCCTTGGTGAGCGCCAAAAAAATAGCCAGCAAAGTACATTGAAAAGTACTGCTAAGACTGATAAGTAAAATCTTCTAGTTTCTCAGAACTTTTTAAAGGGATGGAAGAGAACAGAATTCTATATGAAAATTAAAACAGTAATGTCAATTTTACTGTTTTACTTCACAGCTTGTGCTCCAGAAGCCTAGAACATAAGGCATTTTTTTGAGGATTAAGGTCGCACTTTAGTTTGTGGGCTCTTTTGAACCTGGCTGAAGTGCTCTCTGAGTGCTCCATGACTCTATCTCTCTGCTGTCTGATCTTTCACTCAGGGCCCTACCTGCAGCTTCTACCTCCGTTGCATGTCCAACAGCCTCAAGTAGGCAGTGTGAGAGCACAATGTGGCAGGGGTTGGTGGGTCTACAGTGACTCCTGTGGAGCTATATTTATTTATAGCAACTAAGAATCTAATCCATTTGCGTGAAGGCCAGACGTCCATACTCTGCATCTCCATTTTAGAGAAACAAGTTGCACCTATCGAGTAAAAAAGTCTGTGTGCCAAGAATGTGTATGTTCACTTCCCTATTAGTATTATAGACATGAAGACATTGGTTTCTGGGCCTTTAAATTGGTTTCAAAGGCAAGCTGATTATATTGTTCTTCTTTTTTTTTTTTTTAATCCTGAGGAGAGAGAAAAAAAATAACATTTATTTACTAAGACTTTTGTATGTTGCCGCCAATTTTAGATATAATGTATTTCAGGAGTATGAAGGATGAGAAGATGAAAGATCTAACTTTGTGAGCCTTTATATTTGTTTTCAGAATATACTATAATTTTGTGGTTAAAATATTTAAAATAAGACTCAGTTATATGTGGCCTTTTTATAGACCTTTCATATCTGTATTTCATATAAGTTGAATGTTAAACATTCACCTATTTCTGTATGCTTCATTGTATATTGCCTTCTGATTTTGAGATACTCTTTGCCACTAACACATTTCTAATTTTGCAAAGGTATTGAGATTTTTTCCCCCCATCCCAATCCAGGAAAAACAATCAGAAATTCGAGCACTAACATTTGAATCCTAGTTTTGTCTTGAGTATATCTTGAGTATCTGCGGACACATCTGTTTCTATGCATCTCTAAAAGGAGGATAATGTTCCATGTCTCAGCAAAGTATTCCAAGGGCAAATGCCTTTAATTAATCTGTACACGGTCCTCACATGACAACATGGTGAGAGTTTGAGAATGATGGGCTGACTGGTAGCAGTGCCTGTCCTGATTTGGAGTCATGGCTTAAATGGATTTAAAAGGGGTGAAAGAGAAGCATGGGAAGAATTTAGACGTAGAGGAGTATGGAGTATTTGATTTCCCATAACAGTCCATTACCAAACACGTACCTGATCTCCTTAGCTACTGAACAAAGATATGGGAAAGGAGAAGAGGTATCAATTCTTTCTTGTCCTCTTCAAATAATATAATTTTGAGGACTACAGGTAACATTGCTCATCTTTCTTTGAGTGACATTTTTGGTGTTTTGCAGATAGAAAAGTGTATTTGAGTACTTCAGGATTCCTCAAATAAATATATCCTTACTTAATTGCTTACTATCACAGTGCTGGTATTTTCTTGTTCAGCAAAGGTATGGAGGTGAGATCTATAGACTAAGAGGCAAAGATAGACAGATACTTACTTCTCCTGACTAAATGTAGTTCATTATAGAACTTGAATGGGGAAGGTCATAAAGATAATCTAGGAATGCACACAGCATGTAGTCACTTCCTGACCACAGACACAGTTGTAATCCTTTGAAATTCCATTATTCCATTGCTGTTCAGCTTCTAATTAAAAAGACAAGAAAATGTGAATTTGAATTGTATTTTGTTGAAACAGCCATGGATGTGATGCTGCTTCTAGCTGTAAATTTTGAAGAGTTATTTGGTGGTCACAAGTAAGGGTAAAATGGAGTTTGAATGAGATAGGTGGTAACGATGCTGTAGAGCACCCTCATGAACAGTATTCATTTCAAAATACCTCTTGGGCTGGTGCACTTGATTGGTCATATTTTAACGGTTGTCTTTGAATTATTGATGATATATTAAAGCTCTACCACCAAGCAGTGGGAAAATTAAACTCCCGCATGCCCGTTCCTTCAGATGATTCCTCTTTGAGGAATCTTAAGTGATGAGCCATTTTTAATTCTTCAAGCAGGAATTTTTCACAAGTACAGTGGTTGCTTAGTAAATTCCCAGTGTTCTCTTTGGAGTAAGATGGAGTATTTAGAATAATATGATACGTATATATGATAATAAGGATATTTTAGAATTGTTTTATAATAAACTACATAAAGCACATTAACAGTGTTCCAGATCAGCAGCCAGCTAAGGAACCTGTTTCAGAGATACTTACTGGAAAGATGTGGGTAGGTAGAGAACATTGAAAGCATCCATAGAAAAGGCAGTGCTGCAGAACTTCTGTCTTGCTATGTTTTGGGCAGTGATTTTTGTATGCTTATAATTCCATGTCTTTTGAAATCATTGGAAAAGCTTGTGCCTAAATGCTTATTCTCTGAATCATGGAGGAGGAGCAGGTGCACAGCATACCAGATAAAAAATCTGAAATAAAGAAGAGACTAGCTTGTAGTGGGGTTTCTGTTTTACTCTCTTGTTCCAGTGGCTTGATTACATACAAACTATGTAGGAAAATATTGCTGTGGATAATAGAAGTTGGTTGGAAGGACTTATTAAACCTGGCCCTCCTCTCTAAACTGTCAAGTTCTGAGATTAGTTTTAGTTTGAAGCCCACTTTTCAGTGGACTTCTTTGATGCAAACACTGAGAATTTGTAATCATCATTTAAAGGATGGATATAATTTAAATGAGTGGACTCATTGGTGGGAAGGTAGCTGAGGAGTGGCACCAGAAAATGCCTCTCCGCATGTAAAACCGCCACCCCTCTTTTTGATGGCTTTCGTGCCAGTGCATCTTTCAGGGAGGCCTCTTTGTCCTGCTCTGTTACTTATTTGGCTCTTCTTCTATTTCAGTCTTAATTGTCATTAGTGTTTTGTTTTTTTCTAACAGCATCAGGGGAATAGTAGTTTATTTTGTATTGTTGTGTTTGTCTAAAGGCAATTGCACAAGCTTGAAACCTAATCCTTATAATCTTTCCTACTAGGGAGAACTTGAGATAAATACTGCTGTATGCTTACTGGGAGTGGGTCTCCACTTTTTGATCATCCATGTCTAAATGTTGAGTAATACTTAAGGGAAAATGTTCTCAAAACATTCCTTAGATGATTATTAGATTATATTTTATGTTTGATAAAAACTGGAAAATTGTGTAAATATTTGCTTAACATCCCACCCCTAAAGCAATTTATTTCCTTTCTGGCCTTCAACCCTCTTGCTCAGTGAAATGAGATCAGTCACTTTCTGTTTATATTCAGTTTCACTTTGCAGTTTTCGTGGACACGTAGTGCGATGCTGTTGTGTATGGAAGAGCACTGCAGGGACATATTTAAATAGTAAGTAGGGACTAAAAGAGAAGGAGGGAAAAATTATTTTAAATTTTTTTCTAGTCTCTTCTCACCATGTTGAAAGTAATAAATATTATAATGATACTTCTTGTCTGAGGGATGCTAATAACTAATGTTGGTATAAATTAAGAGAAAAAAAATCCAGTCCTGTTTTTCTATAAATTATTTGTCATGTGACAAGACCAGTTTGTACATTTTCTGTTCCTTTAGCTACCGTTCAAATCAGCCTTTGCCAAAAATGAGCATGTGAGGCACCTTGCGTTTACAAGAGGAAATCCCTGTTGCATCTTGGACATTCCATGGTGGATGTCTCTGTGTGGTGCAGACCTTTTCACATAGATGACAGTTAATTCTCACATATGTCAAATGTTCAGCCATTTTCTCTTGTTGAATTTTGCATTTTTGGATTAATGCATACTATGAGTCTCAGAACCATGGATATCAGAACAAATGGTAAGTCATAGTTAGGGCTTGATTAGATGGGAAGGGCGCCAGAAAACATTATGTTGTGGCACAACAACCATCAGAATCATTAAATTGATTTAGAAGTCTTGAGGGCACTTCTCTGCACCAACCAGTGTCGAAGCATTTTAGTCATGAGTTGCAAAATGGCTGTTTCAGCTGCAAAGAGTGCTGGAGCTTTTCTTGAGTTCTCTTTCCCTCCCACCATGTTTTTACAATTAAATACTGGATGAAATTTCTTTTTCCTTTTGTTTTGTTTTGTTTCTTTTGGTTTATATGTGTTACTTTTTCCTTAATGTGTAGCAGCTGATTTTTCCTCTATTGGCTCACATGGGCACAGAGACAAACCTTCTTTCAAGGAGCAGAGTTCCAACACTGTTGTTGATTATTTTAATGGTAAACCATCTGTGTGGTAAGGCAAGCTCTCCAGCTTCTTTCTGGAGGGGGAAAAAAAAAAAAGAGAGAGACGCAAGCATTGTAGTCAAAGGTAAAACCTTTCCCTCTGTGATGTGCATGGACTCATGAGGAAATAATAAAGACCTGGGTCTCCTCACCACTGTCACGAGGACTTAGGTTTCAGAAGTTGTGGGTCTGGATCAGACTGTCCCTTCCAAACACAACTTGCCTTTTTCAATGTGATCTACCCTTGGTGCTTTTCACAAGTTTGCCATTGATATATGCTGCTACTTTAGGGGCAAAGGGGCCAGTCTGCATCTCCAAGAGCTCCTTGGCCTTGTTTTTCTGGCCTACTTCACCTTGCCTTCCCAAAGTTTGAGTTGTGTTTCTTGCTGGACACTTGCTCTTTACTCTCCATCTCCTTCTGTGGTTTTCATAGCCTGTTGGTCTGGTATGGTTTTAATTTCTTTTGTCAAACACCTTCACTTAGCATTGCACTGTGGTTGCCCTGAAAAAAATAAGGCCTTTCTTTTATTTTTTTCTCTTTATGAACTAGAGCCACAATGCGTAAAAGCTTCGTGTAAGTTCACAATAGCACTTTGTCCTCTTTCACATCACTTGCCAAATAACTACTGTTGTGGCAACGGCTGTAACCAAGTATGGTGTCAGCTAGTTTTGCCATAACAAGACTGGGTGCCAATAATGTTAATATAATGTGAAACACACTCCAGGCAGTGCAATAAGGCATAGGATTATTAAATTCCTTGAAATGTCATCTGGATGTTTTATTTTTTTTTTTTACATCAATTCAGGTCTCAGAACTGGACAGTGTTGTGATTAAAAGAAAAAGAACAGAAAATTCCTTCATTATAGTAAATATTTCCAAGAAAACTTTCACCCTGAAGCAGACACTTCTGCTCTGCTTACATAGACAGCAATAGCAAAAGCAAGGGCTCTGTGAAGGCTATAGGGGTGGAGGTTATAATCACGGCTGCCAGTTATTTGCTGCTCTTTTCTGTAGCAGTTTCTCTAGTGACAATAAATGCTATTTATTTTTAGGCTTCTTATTCTGAACTACTTATAAGAAGTAAAAGGTAGGAATCTGGTGAAGCATTTGTTTTTAGTACATAGCTTACATTGTGCTCCAAAGCATGGTGTTCAGCATTATTGTTAATGATTGAAGCATTAGCATTTAATTGTGAAAAGCAATTAAAAAGCTCAATATTACTACTTCTTGCGCCAAGTCCATTCATACAGCATTAGTAAGAAATATATTGAAGAAGTTGAACAAGGTCATAAATGTTCTGTGTGCAAAGAGCACCTAATGCTTTTTTCCAAGCCTTTAAGAAGTAGTTTTTTTTAAAAAAAAAAAAAAAAGAAAAAAAAAAGAAAAGAAAACAACCTTGTGAGGTGAATAGATAAAAGGTTTTCTTGGTTTAGTTATGTCAGTTTGGCTTTTTCGTGTAATTGCTGGGGTTGTTTTGTTCCTAAAGAAGGAATGGATTCCAGGCTGAAGAGGTAATTTCTGAGCACTGTTTCAAGATATTGTGAAAGTTCTCAACTTTTCTGTAATAAGAAAAATAACTCTTCTCTAATGATGTCTGTTTATTGCATATTGTTCTTCTGTATGCCGTTCAGTGCAGCTGGCAGCAAGTACTTGAGAAAAACTCAGAGCTGAAGAAACAGCGTAGGGGAACCTGAGTAGCCCTGAGTACCAACATGCTGCATGCACTGACTCCTCTGGGTGCCATCAAGCTCAAGCTGCAAACAGTCCTTACCTTACGTCACTGTGGATGAAATCAAAAGAGGTCATTTGCATTTGATTCCAAGTGTCCTAACATTTCAGTCCAAGCAGGAAAAAGCTTTTGGCAGAGTGGAGCTGAGTTGGACACGTCTGGATGTCACTCTCCTTGCGTCAGATGGGCGGACTGTAGGACATTCCTTTGGTAATCTTAGGAGTTACTCGCACAATGAAAGGTCCAGGTTTTTCCAACCTGTAAAGAGTCATAGCAGAGCTCTGTAGTTGTGAAGTATCATTAAGTGCTCAAAAATGAGTAAGTTTTTACTAGAGAGGAGCTCAACCCCAAACCCTAAATGTGGATATTTCTTAAATCCTGGGGTCTGTATCCACATCTGAATTTTACAGGTTGTATGTGCCAGTAATGCATTAAACCAGAGTATGACGTGGAAATTTCCCTAATATTTACAGTATTCCACATCCAAGTGCAGTTGCAACTAATTTCTGTAGGCTTTTCTAGACAGGGAAAATTTTGTTTAATTTAATATCAAGCCAAACCCACTGTGTATCTTTCAGTCTCTACTCAATATTTGAATGTGTTCAGAACAGAAGCAGCACAGGCAGAAATAATATGGTGTTTCCCAAACTGATTTATTTGACCCTTAGCTTGGGAAAAGGACCAACCTGAAAAAGGAGAAGCAAATTCTGTCTCTAGATCCACATAGGTTTTGGCTTCTCCAGTGATGCTGCAGGCATGACATTTTAAAAGGCTACAGTTGTTTTCAGTCCAAAAGCAGGCTGATTCTTCATGCATAGTTGACACTACTGTTTAGGCTGACAAGGGTAAATTTTAGGACAAACCACAGGAAATGGCTTGGAGAGGTGGAGGACTTTAAGAAAATATTGTGCTGCTGCTTTAGAAGTAAAATGAAACACTTCGGACTCTATTTTCCCATACAATCTTTAAAGCCACCATTTTGATAATTTTTTCACGAGAAAAATATTGCAAGTATTGAAAACAAATGTGCTTCAAAACATAGTTGTTTTCATAATATCAGAACAAGACAGATCACGTGAAAATGCTCTTCTCCCGGAGGGCAGCTAGAGGTTTTGTGAAAAAATGTTCCTCTCCTTTCTCTGTCCCTTCACCACCTGTTTTAGGACTAATTGCATCCCCTTGAAAGTACTACTTTTTGTGAGAGCTTTGAGAGTGAATATTGTTCAACTTTTTGTTTATGGAAGAATCTGCTTTAGCTGGGAAGTCAGACGCAGCAATGGGAACAGAAACAACACTTTTAAAGCTGATGGAGTCTATTCACTTTGGTATGTAGAGAATGGCAACAGCAGTCATTACTATTGAGAGAATTCTCTTCTTTCTCTGCCCTTGTTGCAAGATGAGCAAGAGCTGACCTTAACTTTTGTTTGTTTGTTCTCCTGTCAGGTAAAGATTCCCCCACCACCCTTAGGAATGTTTTATTCTCTTTTTGCA
Source organism: Numida meleagris (assembly GCF_002078875.1). NCBI lineage: Eukaryota > Metazoa > Chordata > Aves > Galliformes > Numididae > Numida > Numida meleagris. Next base: position 8,714,938 of record NC_034413.1, on the reverse strand, counting down.
AGGGGGGGATTTAACTTTTGTGCAGGAAAAAGAGAAGTCCTTCGCCTGATATAAGAAACAGCTGAACAAGACCTAAGCTAACAGATTCTTTTTTTCCAGCATTCTACCTGTGAAGAAATACAGTATTTTTAGGGTGAGGGGTGATTGCGGAAAGCAATGACTGAACAAATAACTGCTTTAAGGCCAGTGCTAGAAGTGCTTGCCAGTATAGTAATGTCAGTTGGAGGTGTGATTTTTGGCTGCATGTGGGTATTGGCAAAAGCCCTAATATAGACATGGTTGTACCAGGAAAATTAAAAAAAAAAACTTTGGCCAGTATATTCTATTTTGCTTGGTGAGGGTATAAGCTATAACAACAAAAGCACTTCTCTTCTACTGGTGAGTGGCAGCTCCAGTAAAAGCTAATGCCAAAGCAGCTACACTGTTGTAGTGGCAAACCTTTTTCATAGACTGGACTTCTGAGTCTGGTGTCCCAGCTTTAGGAACTTTGCTGGTGTTAATTTTAACAACAGCAGCATCTGAAGGTGATTTGAGTGCCTTGGGCCTTGTAGCATTGTAACAAGCGTGAGGTTACTGATCTGCACTTCATTTACTCCCAGTATTTAGGAGAAATGCAAATTATACTGGACTCTGACTTTTGCATGCAAGGCGTTTCTTTGCAATTCTTTTTAAATGGCTTTTTCCTAGCTACATCTCAAGTAAAAATGTCCAAGTGCTTTGCAGCTACCTAGAAGCTGAAGAATGAGATTCTTTGGCTTTATCTCCTGATCCATTACAGGACTTGATAGTGAGATATACTGCTCTTAAGTGTAACAGATTCTTCATACTTAGTTTTTGCTGATTTTTCTAGCAGGCTTTTTTTATATTATATTATAATATTTTGGGATTCTGGTGGAGGTGTCATTACCTTATGGGACTTGCATGGTCATATATGTCACATAGTTATCCATCCATTAAGCCTTCCTTCTGTTTTACTCACATTTTAGGATGAGATAGGAGTCTTTTTTTTTTTTTTTTAACACTGACACAGTGTGCTCGAGCCATCTTCAACACATGAAATCAGGAGGGCCAAATACTCATTCCAGGTCCCAGTTTCACGTCACAAGAACATTTCAGCTATTGTGTAATCTCTCCAGAGAGCACTCACACAGAGCGGACAAAAACAATGCCGTTCTCAATACTGCTGGGGGTGTTGTGCAGCCTTTGGTGATCACTACTGTGCTTAACGTCCAGTGGTATTTCATGCCAGCTGGCTTTTATAAGAGCATACCAACCTTTCAGCCTCGATTTCTAGACTGTTTAGACTGCTGCAATCACGTTGTTTGAGGTTTTTATTTTATTTTTGCTTTATTCTCTGATTTCATTGGGTATAAAATTAGGCCAATGCTGAATGCTTTTGAAAGTCCCAACCTTCCGTTGGTTTTGGTTTTGTTGTTGTTTTCTATATCTGCTGTACGACTCAGAAATATGTACTGGCATAGCATCTCACTGGAGCAGAACCATGATTAGTTGTGCTAATTACTGGAATCACAAGACTACAGACAAGATTACTATCTTGGACAAAAAGAACCAAAACAACAAAACACTAGTTCGAAACCTATTTTAAAAGTTTATGTGACTGTAGTAGGATAAGAAAATGAAGCATGTTGACTTTTAGAGTGTTTCCCTTTCTAATTTTGTACTCTTTACAGTTAAATAATAATAAAAAAAAAATAAACAGGGAAGCATGGTATTTGATAAATGATTCACACATATGAGGCTGTATTTTCAGTATTCCTGGTTTTTCAGAATTACAGCTTACCTCCTTCTAGGCTCAGGAAGTAATAAATAAGTTAAAATCAATAATTTTTTTGGAATATTTGGCTTTTCTGGCATTTTTTCTTTGTTGCCCTATGACTTGGATAACAAGCATTGTGAACATTGTGAGTAGCTTCAGTTTGTTAATCCCTCCCCTGGGTGCATCCTTTCTTAGTTCAGCAAAAACACAAACAAAAAAAAATCTACAGCATGTGGTCAGTATGCAGTTTTCTTGGGCTTGTGTCTTGTTGAAACCAGAATATTTTCTCTCCAAGAGAAGCCCAGCCCCTTATTCTTAGTAAGAATTCTCAGTTTTCATCCTGGATTTTAGCTATTAACCCCTTGGCCATTTCAACAGCCAAAGTCAACCCAAATAAATAAAATAAAATCATTGTGTACTTATCTGAAGGGAAATAAGCATGTTTAGCATCTTACTTTTCAAAATACCTGCCCTGTATTTGTTCAAATATAAAAACACTTCCCAAACATGCAAACGAAACTAAACAGAAGATTATGTAGCCAAAACCAAAAATGAGAAATTTCCTTCTCAAAGGTGCAGCTTTCAAGAAACTAAGTAGAATGGAAACGCTCTTAAGTCTCAATCTGCAGAGTTTGCTCTCGGTGCCTGAAGTACTTTGGCTGAAAGCACTGCAAAAATCTGAAAGTCTGATCAAACTGTGGCATTTGCAGCTTCATTCACGCTATGAACGGGTTGCTAGCAGCTTTCTGCCTGAAAGTGATGGGGTAAGATCAAGTCAGATGGGAATAGAGGGGAGTTCCTCCAGTCCTGTTCCTGTAACACAAACTCTCTCAGGCAGCTATACCTCAACTGTAGAAATTTAAGTGAAGTTTAAACAAAAGTAAAACTTATGATAAATATTTATTCTTTCGGGTACCTACCAGGTAAAAATGTGGTGTGGCAGAGGTTTGCCCTGTGGTGTGCCCCTTAGCAGGAGAACAAGAAAGAACCAGGCAAAACTATGGTTTCTGGAGGAACGTTTAATTGAAAGCTTTTCCCTTAAAAAGTATCATCTTTCCAGAAATGCAGATGTGCATGATAATCCTATAGGGATATTGGTATTTGGCCTCTAGGATTTTAAGAGTCCTGTTCCCAAGGTTAAGATATACAGAGAGCCAAATTTTATTTGAAACTATTATACAAGACAGATATGGAAGCTCATGGAGTATTACATTGCAAATCACATGTTAAAGAGAGACACATGGCTCTTGAGCTATAAAACGAGTAGAGAAAAGAACAATATTTAAAAGATATCTTTAACCACTTGTTTTACTCATTAATCTGCTGTTCTCAAAGCGTTATTTGTGGCAAAATAATGCCATTATAGGATTGTTTCTGAAAAGCAAACGAATATTTCAGACATTTTCACTGTTAACATAACTGTAACAATAGCAAAGCAAATGCTGATGGTGAGCGATGTTTCTGTGAGTGAATGTGTTGAACAGCTGCCACTTTCCACCCTTGAGAGTTCTGCATATCTGTGTTGGATGAAGTGATTCTTGTAGCAGATTTGTAATACGCTTCGTGTTGCGGGGGGGGGGGGGGTTGAAGGGAATAGAGGAATCTCTGGTGCTCGGCCTTATTGTGGATTTCATCGAATCGAGGGGGACTTCTGCTGTTGGCATGGCAGGGCTGTTGCTCATGAACAAGTACAAAGGGCTGTATGTGGCCCGTGGCCAAACCTGTGACCCCATGCAGTTCCTCAGCACAAGGTGCTGCTCTCTTCCACCCTGTGTAGAAGCTCTTGCTGGGCAGCACGGTGTCCTCTCAGCCCTGTGACAGAGCTCTCCTTACCTGAATCTTTGAATATGGCATCAGGTGATCTGAAATATTTGGTCCTTCTGGGGCTGCTAGTGTTTCTTGCTGGATTTATAAAGAAGAGGGCTTTGAAAAAGCACTCAGAAGTTCATCAAAAGAATGGCATTGGTCAGAAATTACTCAGTGCCTGTGTCATTCCTAAGTGTGTTATTCTCTTCTTGTGGTCACAGTATTTTGTATGAGTGGATTAAGTTCTGATAGCTATGGATGCAAATGAGCATCTGAAGTTGGTAGATACTAACTTCCAAAAATGTATTTGAGGGTATCACATTTTGCAGGGTACAGTTAAGCCTATGGTATTTGTAAACAATATGAAGAGATATGATGAATAGTTCTGATTGTCGTAAATCCTTGATTTAGAAGATGGCTGAGTGCTTCCACTTTGACTGCAGTTTGTTGTCAATGCAATCCATCAGACAGTCTTTGGAGGTAAACAGTCTCCTCTCCTGAAAAAAACAAAGCAACACTGTTTTAAAAACACTTTTTTTTTTTTGCAGTAATCCTTGAAACTGGAAAGTAAGAGCTGCTGACTGTAGGCTTGCGGCTATTCCCAGGGATGTGAAGGATAGGCTTCGTTCTTTAAACCAGAACACTTCCAACAGGAGGGCTGTGACGGACCCATTCTGGAATAGCAGTTCCTGTGGCTAAATGTTCAGGTTTAGGGTCAGATTTGGGGTCTCCTGATCTTTATCCCTGGTGAGTTTGATATGGAATTATCTTCTTCCCTCTCCCTGGAAGCTGTGTTCTGAGCTGCAGCCACATCCTGTGTAGCTGGCATGTACGATCTGAGGAGAGGAGCAGGAAGTAAGGCAGAGGAGATGCCTCGAAAAGAGATTCCCTCTCTCTGAACTGGTGGCAGATGAAAACCCCAGAGAGTACAAATATCAGGGAGTCACAGCAGTTCATCAAAACCATGAAGTACAACCTGGGAGCAATTAAAGCACCAGATATAGGCTTCAAGGTAACACTTCCAGTGGTTTGGGCTTGATCCTTTCTTAGCTGCTTGATGTCACAGTTTAGTTGTTTCTATCACCAGCAACAGGGCTTCCCCTCCTCCACCTTTCTCTGGCTTCCTGATACATGGCTCTACATGCACATGTAGTCATACTTTTATAAAAAGACGTATAAATAGACTGTCTGTTGAAAGACCCAGAAGCTAGTTGTCAGCTGCCAAGTGGAGGCCTGGTCATTGTTCCTGCTGCAGTAGTCTCTCTTTGTTCATCAAGGTGGTTCTATACCAGATCACAAAATTAGTGAAGAGTTGCGGGAGCTTCCTACCCCTGTAGGTACTGTGGCACAACAGCTGCCTCTTGGCTCTGAAGCTTGCCTCTTCATTAGAAATAAAATCTATTTAAGTCCTACCCTTTCTGAAAGAATTCTTCAGAGTTCAAAGTAAATTATTTCAGGGATGATGATAGTCATTGGCCTTAATTGAGCTGTGGTCCTTAAAATCTAGATACCAGATTGTGCTTAATCATTTAGGTTCATCAGAAATAAGATTCAAGTTGGGACAATTATACAATTGCTTCATTGCTCAAACTGTTTAATGATGTTTCACTGATCTTTCACAAATGATAATACAGCAGATGAGTTGTATAGTTTAAGTTATTCTGGTTTTAGATAGTCAGAAAGTGACTTCCCAAAAACTGTTAATGGAAGTTATTCAAGATATGCTGTCTAAATCCTTTCCAATTAGTGTTGAGGTCTTGAAGGGCCAGTCTTAGCTTTTTATTAATATGTTCAGTTTATTAATGTATTTTTTGATATATGCATAGTGTGACTGTCTGGTACATCTCAAGATGTTGCATAATTATTATCCTTCTAATTTGTTTTACTTGGGCTCTACTCCTTAGTCTTGCTTAAAATTCAGAAATATTTCATAGCTTAATAAGTTAATAACTCATTAGAAAGCCATGACATGTACTTGAGGTTACCTCAAAGGCTATCCATATTTAACAGTAAACTTGAGATAATTCATTGACAGTATGACTGTCGTTGACCAGTTTAAATATTTAAGATTGTGTTTTGACCTTTTGCCTTACATTTAAACCATATGGAGAAACTGAAATAGACTGTGTACAAAATTTGGATCTTTATCAGATAGTTATGGGATTATGAAAAAAAATTACTACTTTGATAATAGTACTATATATGTAATTTATTAGATATACACTTTTATAAAATGTTTTTATATTATTCTGCTTTAAATGGAAGTCTTTCTTTTCCTTATTAAAAATCCATAGTAAAAGAAATTCTGCTTCCAGTTTTGGAGTAAAATCTGTGGCTAACAAATTATCACATAAATATGATACAGGATACAAATCAGGTTTTTGAAAAACAAGGCTGATTAAAAATGTTAATTTTGTTTACCTGTTTTTCACTCTTTCGTTTTGCCAAATAGAAAATTAGGCTTGCTTTGGATGTTTGAAGTAATCTTCTCTTGGTAACCTCTTTAATGACATGAAATGTAGAATACTGAGATTCAAGGAAATAAATCATAGAGTCATGAACAAATAGGCAGCTTCAGAAAGACCAGTTTTGATGGGTTTTTTTTTGAAGGACCTTAAATGACTGGGAGAGTCAGTGACTTAACTTCCCTATGAAAATGTAGAATATCTTTATTCTCTGGCTTTTCACACTTCTACTAACCATCAAATGCTGACTGTAAGAATTTCTCAAGAGTTAACCAAATTGTAGCTTTGCACCCTGCCCAACTGCCTATATGCTTGAATTTGTCTGGAAAACACTGTGTTGTTGGGTACATATGAAGTTTCTCTAGGTTGGTGATGTGATAGATTGTTTCCCATTCTCTCCTTGTTTATGTCCATGAAATAATTTATTTCAATGAGTTCAAATGTGCATGCTGTTCTAGAAACAAAATAAGCATGTTTTAATTAGCTTATGTCATAAAATATAAACTGTCATACTGCATTTAAAAGGATTCCACAGATTTCCATTACCATACTGTTTTGATTTAGCTTGGTAATTGTATTTATGTAAAAGGGCTCAGTGATAAGCTGCCCACGTAAGGGACTAACAGTAAAGAGGGATGCAGGGAAGATCAAGAAATATTTTATTCCCTGGTTCCTGTATTGTCCTTTGTGCAGACCACCATCCTCAAAGTTACTGTTGTCCCTCTGCTGCTATGTACTCTTCTTCCATCTTAGTGTTCACAAGTCTATGGATGGCATAGCTTAGTGTCTCAAAGGATCACTGGGCTGAACAGTATCTCCAGAGCATTTTCTGATGCACACTGGTACAGAGCACTTCCTTCAGCCTTTACACAGGGCTGAACTTTGAAAAATGTGTATTTCTTGGTCATTGCTCTCTTTTTACTCTGAAGGCTTTTATGTTCCACAAAACTGCCTAATATTCCTGTACCTTCTGCGTTTTGCATGGAGTTAATTGATTTATCCCCATTCGAGTTCTGCACATCACCAGCTGCATCCCATAGCAGAAGCAGTGCATTTCCTGCTGTCCTCGCAGTCCTGGGCACTGGCCAGAAAGGTGCATGCATGCTTTTGCATGCAATGCCAGAAGCCTTTTGGGGGTGTTGTGTTATTGCCCTGGAGAGGAAACCGTAGAACCACTTAAGGGCTTGTAACTCATGACAGCTAAAAAGGTTATGGCTTCCCTTGAGTATTGGTTTCAAATGCCATTGTTTCTCTAGTAAAGTCTAGAGCATCACATGTAATCAGGATCAGGATGCACTGTGAGAGGTGATATTAGGGGTCTGGTTATGTTATGTCATTACACAGACATATGTAAGAACACAAGTTCTTACTATGGTGAAATTTAAGACATCTCAATGGGAAGCTTTGAGGCCCTTACTTCTGGAGTGCATGGTTCTCAAAGGCCTTTGTGGACCAATTTGACATGTATCGCATTAAGTGCTTTTTCTCCTAGCACCTGTGCTTCGGTTCACATTCCTAATCAGCTTTATTTACTGCTACATCAGTGCCAAGCTGTTTCCAGAAATGCTCAGCTCTCAAAGGCCTTTTCTGTTAGGTTTGGTTATAGATACATACAAGAAATGTCTTTATTATTTGCAAGTTAAAAGCATGTACAACTTTTATCCTAAAGAAATTTGGCTTCCTTTTAAGAGACAGAAATGTAATTAGAGGCTTAAAGGTGCTGCGTTTCTAACTTCCACAAGGTCAGAGATCTTTTTCAATGAAGAACATGGCTTTATTTGAGGGAAAGAGAGGAGGAAGAACTCCACCTTGTACATAATGCAGCTACAACATAGCCCAGAGCTATCCTTAGAAACTGGAGTGAAGCTGAGACTTAACTTGCCCTAATTGCTGGAGCAGTCTGAGATTTCTGTCTGGCTATAGAGCACTTTTGCTCTATTTATGCTATAACTTGGAATCACTTTCTATCCATTTCCTAAGTAAGCACAATTTAACTGGTTAGCAGACTGATTTAGAGGCTGAATTCCAATATCCTTATTCTGTGAATGGTTCCATTGGCTTAATTGACTCCTTGGGAAGTAAGGATGTATTCAGAGTAAAAGTGATGGACCTTGGTTTTAGCTAGTTATATTTAGCAGCCAGCCGAAGTACAGCTTCTTGTACATATGAAAACAACAGTGCTTTTCATAATTCTGTCCTCAAGAGATATAGTCACTAATATAATGAGAATTAAAAAGTTTTATTGATTCATGTGTTTCTTAGCCATCGCACATCATGAAGTACTCTAAGAAACCAGAGGATTCTTTGTTTACAGCTGGTCGACCAACGCTCTAAGAAATCTTTCACTGGAATCCTTGGGCCAACGTTTGAAACAAATTTTATTCCACAAAATAAATTAAGTACATGAGGTGAGAACACAATTAAAAATGCCATGCCAATTGTATAAACTGAGAAGCCAAGCTACGCTGAATTTCTCAAGTTTTCAGGAGACCTGATAGATTTGTGACAGCAGGTCAGGAGCTGTGTTGTAGACTGTTGCAGACAGTTTCTCTAGAGAGTAAATCAAGCTCGCTTTGGTGCGTGCATCCCAGAAAGGAGGTAGAGGCACCTTTCTCCTGCAGGGTAACTGCTCTAATATTCCAGTTGCTTAATGAAGAAAATATGCACCACTGTCATCGTGACAGAAACCAATGAACACAAATTCTTAAAAGCTTTTAGTAGAAAGTTCTTAAAACATGCCATGTCAATTAATCTTAGGTATTTCTCAGTTTAATGATAGCTAAATATCATGTGCTACACAGGGTTAAATTAATCAACAGCTTCCTAATTAAAACAAATATCTTCTCCCAGGGATTTAATATGTGGATTTTTTTGTTCTTATGAAACAGTCAAAATGCTTTTGTCAGATAAGGCAAGAAATGGATTGTCGAACATAGGAGCCTCCTGCATACTATTCCTGAATACATTAGCATTAAATATTTTGCCTTCCAGACAGTAAATTATGAAAAGACTCTTTAAAGTGGAGATGATAGGGAAAGGATGGTGGAGGCCAGTGAGATGGTGGTTAATGCATTCGTTTGTGGTGCTTGCAACCTTGTTTCAGATGTGAAGTTTGTTTTGTTAACTTTAATACAGTCTGTACACCAGAGTCATGGAAAAGCACAATGAAGAAATATGTGGCCCTTCTGACGTTCTGTTTCCCTATGATACTTCTGTATTTGCACATGATGGACTAATTTCTGCCTCATGGTGATAGTCATTTACTAGCACTAATAATGATCTCTATAGCTTTGGTAAGCAGCAGATCGAATTGGTGTGACTGTCTTGTATTCAAAAATGAGCTAAATTAAAGCATTAGTAGTGTTAATGTAATTTAGATGCGATGATATTACTCTGGCTAGATTTTATAAGAATATGTCTCAAATGGGTTGGTGGTGCGTTTTCATATACAAAATCCAGAGTCTGCTTTGAATGTTTATCTTAAATTTGTCTGTAAACTATGAAAGTCCATTTCAACCATATAATTGCCTTTTAGTATCCTTTCCCATCAGCTGTAAAATGTCAAACAAACATTAGGAGCTTCAGCAACGGGTCCATTTTATGGGTATGTAGTAAACTTCTTCACTCTAGTAAAGTTTATTTAGGTATCATAAGTTGATAACATTCTAATGTACAAAGAAGGCATGTTTTCTTTCTTCTGAATCAGACAGTGTTCCCCTGATAACTGTCCTGAACTAAAATATAATGAAGTCAGCCTTAGTTTTATGGGCAGTAACAACATGTCACGTGCTGGCAAGGTTTATAAAATGACTGGAAATATGCATTACATGAATATTAAAAAAGAACAGAGATAATAAGAAGGTACTTAGTAGGACATGAGAAAAAAAAACCTTTTACATTGTGATATCAAGAGAAACACTTTTCTAAAAAGGAACTGTGAAATTGAGTAAGAAAATCCGGTGTCAGCAGGGCTCTGAAAGTTGTTCTCACAAGTTTAGTGAAGGTCAGTATTCTTTCCATAAGGCTCTGAATCATCCTCTAAGTTTCCGTTGCAGAAAACTTTTCTGTCATCATAGGTAAAAATCCAACACATCCTCACCCCAGTTATTGGATACTATAGGGTTTTTCCATAGGAGTAATTAAGAATATTCATCTTTTCACTTTCATCTGTAATTCTCAAAGTGCCATGGGGAAAAAAACAGATTTTATGGGAATGGAAAAAAATCCTTCTGAGTCAAAGTGACTTGCCCACTGTCACATGTTACATGTCCTGAATGAGGAATTGCAATGCAAGTTACCTTGTCCCGCTTTGTGAGCTCTGTCTGTGGGATGTTATTGTCATTGAGGCTGAAACTGTCTGCATTTCCAAGCAGCCTGGAACGGGGCCATGCAACAGTGTGCTCAGTGTAGTGTTTACATGGGATCTGTTTGCGTAATTGAAGGAATGGAGTCTGTGTAAACAATTCCCATCGATTATGACACCTAATGCTGGATCAGCAGTTTTAGACTCAGTATTTACATATTTCAAGCTAATATCTATTTGTTTTCTCAGTACATTGAAGTGTTTATTAATAAGATTTAGTATGTAAATACTCATCTCTCACACTCACTGCTGAACATCCTCTCCTTTTAATAGGATTTTAGTTTTGTTGTAGTAATATTAGCTTAAGAGCCATTGATGGCACAACCTGGTGCTAATTCAATCATTATTACTGCCTGTGTCATTCAAAAATAAATATGAATTAATTCAGTGGCTCAGTGGAAGATGATGACACAAATATTGTAGCAGACCAGTAAATTGATGGTCGCTGTCAAAACCACTGTGGCTTTTACATACAAACAGAGAGAGAGTTTGTAATAGTTTCCAGTGATTACCTTATTGTCAGGCAAACATTTCCCCTTGCTTAGTCAATGGCCTATTTCTTAAGCTGTGTCACCCACTTTCCAGTCTTGATTCGATTCAGCAAAGCTGTCTGTCAGTTCCAACAGCTCTTTCGGTATTGTCGTTTCACTGAAGCACCCTACAGGGGATAAATTACATGCTCGCATTTTCCTTTTAGTATATTTCACTTGTAGGGAACCTTTGGTGAATCTATTGCCATATTTTATACCAGAAGGGTACATAAATCCTTGCGGCTGGCACAAGCCCAAATCAACATCAGAGCCAGTCTTGGTACTGGTGCCAGTGGTCTATTATCTCTGGCATAGCCACATCATTTCTCTGAGGATGTTAGCTGAATCAACAATAGTATGTTTCTGTTACTACTGCTACATTAACTCTGGAAGTTTTACTGGAAAAATATCAGCTGTATTTGGTTTAGTTTTGTCTTTCTTGTTGCTAGCCAGAACAGCAATGCAGGAATAAAAGTTTCTCATGGAGGAAACATAGTAGTTCTCTACAACTTGTGGATGCAGCTAGCTGATCAACAAGTCCATCCATGAAAAGCTAGAGGGGGTTATTAAGCCACTGGTCTCTTACTAGTTCCACCTGCACTGGTTTTGTCTCATGCTCTTTCCAACCTGTCCCTCATTAAAGAATATATTCATATTCAGAATTTAAGATCTGGTGGGATTGACTGGGCTTGGTCTGTTTTATACAAACTCAGTTGCAGTGAAATCAGGGGAAATCAGCTGTGAGAAAACAACAGTAGCAAGGAGCAGGGCTGATGTTTGTACCACCTTCCTTCCCCTCTCTCATACCATGTGGCTGAGAATGTTTAACCATGCAAGAGTATTAAGATTAAAGAAGCATTGACTTTAAGCTCATTAGGTTGTGTGTTGATACAATACACTTCCTAGTGAGCATTATGATGCACTACTATAACCCAGTTAGATAGTTTGAGAATATATGTTTCAATCACGCTTCAGAAGTTCCTTTCCTTCATGACTTTAAGAACCTTACCATTATTATCTGTCTTTCTGTAGCTTTCTAGACTGTAGTTGGCTATGTAATATTGAGTACAAATTAAATTCTGCTCCCAGTGATTTTCCCTAGATCTCATTTGCTACTTTCCTACATGGGTTATGAAGTGTCACAACTCAGCAGTACCAATTATTAGTTTTTTCATTTAATGGGCAGTTTTAATGTTCTAGGAGAATCCATTTCCCTAACATAATGATAGTATTTTTAAGCTGTTGCATAGCATTTTAGTAGTTATTATTTGTCCTTTACTCTTTGAACGTGTCTAGTTATACTGTTCTGGCATCGTTGCAAATACAGTTCTACAGTCTAAGTAAAGCAGGCGCTTGTGATTTCACAGATACTTTCAACTTCAAGTCTTTATTTTTCCTGTATTTAGTCCTAATTATATAACATTTTTAGTGACGCTTTGCCATTGACAAAATTAAATTCAAAATAAATTCAAAAGTTTGGTAAGTTTATAATCCATGAAATATGCCACTAGGGAAATATTTTATATATGTCAGTAAGTTTAGGCATGCTTTACTAATACTTACTTTCCAAAGGTTTTATCTGGTGATCATCTTCCCTCCTGGTTAACGGTGAATATTTAAGGAAATTTGCCACACCTATCTTTTAGACACCTGCTTCCAAGCATCGAATTCATAAATGTCAGTTAAACATAAGAACCACGTCAAGGAAGGGCTGGACAGGGACTGGTTCCCACCTCTCTTACAAGAACTCTGATTCTCCGTCTTAACCAGAGGCGCCCAAATTCCAACTATATGTCATGTGTGTAGATGCCACATGTCTTCTGGAGGTCTAGACTTAGTTATCCTTGAGATGCCAAGCATGATTCCTGCCCCTTGTCTCTCCATGCTCCAAACCTGTTAATACAGATTTGTGTGTCTGTTTTAACCTGTTCTATTCATCCTCAAAAATTACTAATAGATCTGATTTTGAAGGGCAGGAAGCAAGGTTATTCCTTAAAGCTTTAACCTAATCTCTGGGCTGGATCCCTGCTGCAGGCCTCCTTGCCTTATTTGTAATCTTCACATCTCTGGGTCACTTCTCCTTAAGCAGAGATGATAGTAACGATGCAATATTTGTGGTCTATAGAATGAGTACTTGCTTATTCATTTCATATTTTAAAACCTGACTTGGTTGTAACTTTGCAGCCTTTTTCAACTTCCAATCATTCATTTCTTTTTTGAAATATTTTTTTTTCCCTGTGTCCTATCTCAATTCACAGAGAAGACCAGATTTATTCATGCATTATATCTGGGTTTTATAGACACGTTAAGCAGCAAATTAAGCCAGCATGGCTGAAGTGGTTTCTACTCCTGGTTGTGTATACTGCCTTTCTTTGGGGAATTAGCACAACCACCACAGTGATAGCTGAATGGGATGTGCATTTGTTCCTCCACCACTGTTTATAATCTGTTATATTAGTGTAACCTGACATTGGTTTCAGTTTACGGTAAAATACTGGGCTGTAAACTGCAGCTGTTCAGAAGTAGATTCACTTCCCACTCAGCCACCTCTCCAGCAAGGGCAATAGCCTCCAGGAGCCCATCAGGGTCCAACTTCAGTCATCCCAGTTTCATACACTGTTATGTGCATCAAGGCTCCCTCTCTGTCCACATCCCCATTGTGACTTCTGGATTTGCTACCCTCTCAGAAGGCTGTCCAAAAAAAGCTTTCTTTGGAACTCACACTAGACCGTAAGTCAAGAATATAAAATTAGCATGTCCTTACAAGTTAGGTGCTCATGGATGTAGTCTTCAGTAGAGAAAATGCTAATATCCAGTTCTTCAAAGCTTTTCCCTATTTTTCTTTATTGAGTATTTTGGTGGAATAATGCGTTGGTAGATAGAGTAGGTCATCTAAAATCAAAGCACTTACTTAATTTAGGAGAGAACCCATTAGATCTACACAGTAGCTTCTCTTCAACAAAATGTCATTTCCATTTAGATGCTATCTGGAGTTCCTGCACAGGAGTTGGAGCAGAGCCAATCATTACATGACTTCAGAAAAAAAAATATCGCTTTAAAATTTTTCTTGGCTTTTTAGAGGATGATTTACTTTTTATGAGGTGTGGAGAAAAAAGGAAGGACATTTGTGACAGAGAGACAGAGAAAATGTTATATTGGGGGGTAACTGAGGAATATAGGGGGGTAACAGGAATCATAGAATCCTTAGAGTTGGAAGGGGACCTTCCAAGCCATCTTACAGGGTTATTTTTTTAAAAAGCTTGTGTTTGTTTTTTTTTTAATCAAAAGTGTGTTTTGTGATGTTTACCCTATCTACTAAACTATTCTAAAGGAATAACAGTACATCACACAGTGATGCTAGATGGCATCGGAGAGCTCTGTACCCTTGAAATCAGATACATTCTGTTTCTACCTGTGACTGCAAACCTCCACTTTGAATACTAGGTTGATTTACCTTCTATGTTGTCATCTTATCTCCATTTTGGATTGACACCCCATGCAAAGGGAGAAGGTGCTATAACAGTACGGGGAGTGACAGGATGGCTGCTTTTCGAGAGATGCTTCATAGCACAATAGGATGGGAGCAGCTTTTTGAAATCCCATTCATTCTGTCTTGATGACAATAATTCTCTCAAACTGTTGGGAGATCTTAAATTTAAAATCTGTAAATGAAATGCATCTTCAAATATTTCTGTTGTCATTATCAGTACATTACTTCTATATTAGATGATTAAAAACAAATCAAACTATCAAACACATACAATTTAAAAAAGAACATATTTTAGAATACCAGACATTTTGCTGAAAAGACGAAACAATACAAGTGATGTTATCAAGTTCAGATATATCTTAGTTCAGAGAATAATCTCAGGAGGGACCAGTTGATAACAAACTGCTATTCTTACAGCATAAGTTAACTAGAAGTTTTGGTCAGTGAAAAAAAAAACTACTTAAGAATTCGATGGTTCCCATATAAAAAAGCCTCTAAAAAGTCCAATGTAAAGTTCAAGACTTTTTTTTCTATCAAAATCAGATGGCACAGACTGTCATGGGAAAATAACTAAGGCATTTTGAGACCCTCAGGTTGTGGAGAGTGTGTATGACCCTTTTCCCAGCCATAGATCAGAGCACGCAGCTAGACAAAAGGAACAGTCTCCAATTGATTTCTGAGACTCATACAGATTGGGTTCTGGCGTAGTCCAGGAAAATTCTGAATTTACTCTAGTTTGTTTGAGGAAAAAAAGCCAAAGCAGTGTCTATAAAGATCCATTTACATCTTGTTCTTGTAGCTTTCTCAGCAAATGCTCTCACTGCAATAATAGACAAAGACAGGGGTTCCCTATAACGTGAAGAAAAGGATAATAGTGATTGTCTGATAGTAAGTCCCATGCTTTTTCATCTTTTTTTTGTTTTTCCTTACATTTTGTATCATTACTATGGTGGCAATTTCTTAGCTTGGGAGTTACAAATCCACTTCTAATTGGCTTTTTTTGGTGATGTAAAAAGGGAAGGGGTTGTAGAAAATTGATCTTTTTGTGCACATTTTAATGACGCTTCTAAAGAGCTAAGTGAAAAATGATATATCTCTTTGCAACTAGAAAACTGCTTACTTTTATTGTTGCTATCTGCAAGATGCCTTTGTTATTCCATGCGTGACCTACTCCTTGTATTAAGCCGCAGAGTTTACCTGAACAGCAAGGCAAAAGCAAGCTACCATTACTCTTGTGTGAAAACATTTTCATTTAGCTAGCAACTACTAGCAGCAAAGACATAAACCATTGACTGACGCTCAGTAGTCAGGACTGCAAAGCAAGGAAAAGCCAGTTAGAACGCGACCCTTGGCCACTTGGTGAGTTTCTGAGAACCCCCAGCCGTCTGAGGTGTAAGAACATCTGTGATTGTCAACAGCTCTTTAGAAAATTGCTGGCAATAAAAAAATACCAGTCCCCTCTTCCCGAAAGCAGTTGGACTCCCGATGGTCAGCCTGTCCTCTGTATCATTTTACTTAGTTCACAGACAGACTGAATTTGCAACAAATTTTCTTCTGTATTTCCCTCATGGTGCGAGGATCTAACATCATTATTCACTCTTTACTTATACCGGATTTGAATGTGCCATTGTTTCTTGGACAATAAAAACATCGCTTGCCTAGCAGTCATCACATACGTTAAATCTTTGCCATATGTGTATTACATTCCTGTGTCATATTCCTTGGACAGAGCCTGGGTAAATTCCTTTGGCTCGAGTTTTGACATGATGGTTGTAATAACTGAGAAAGCTTCCATTAATAACTGGTCAGAGCACTATGTTAATGCTTTATCAGAACACCGTGCAATATTTGGATGATACTGATCTCTAGTGTAGGACTGTCTAGCAGTTTGCACATTAGATCAAAATTATGCTGAAGTCAGGAGCAGTGGACCATTTTTTATGCTTACAGAAAGCAATAAATGCTAGAGCAAGTCTGCCTGCAGAGAAAACTGAGGACAGGCTGTAACTATGGCTGTAGGAACGTCTTGAGCTTTGCAGGTCTGTTGCTGCTTTGATTCTTCTTCTCTGCGAAGTTTTGGCTGCCTGCAGCAGAATTTCCATTGCTAACATTGTCTCTATGCCACATAGCAACAGGGGTAGGAGAACGGCGTGCTATTTGGGATTTCTTTCTCACATGTTTCTGCAGCTTACTTCTTTTCTCATATTTGGCTATAGACCTGAGGGTGAGATCACACATGTAGAATGAGAGCTGTAGAAACATATTACTCAGCTGCCAGCATTTGAGAGGGCCAAAATGCTTTTTGGGTTTCCAGTATCACTTGTTGGAGATGCCACAGACTGCTATTCCCTGCTATTTACACTTTGCCTCAATTCTACAGTATTTATAAATATTTTCACTGGTGAGCTTACCATTTTATCTACAGGATGTTCATAGCATTGTCCTGTAGTATTAAAAAAAAACATAGTGCTTCTGATCCAGTGGTTCTGAGTTGAGAGACTTCTCTATTATACATTTGAAATGCACCAATTATAAAAGCAAAGATAGCTTAACCATGACACTTGTTCATTGTTTCTGTCCTCAGCAGTTCTGTGTAGACTCTCTGCATAACGAAGGGCTGTTCTGAGTAAAGAATATTCCCAGCAGTCACTCTGGAAATGGATTAACAACACAAGAAACCCCCCGTTACTGACCATGTGCTCAGCCCCTCTGTATCTTTCCACATAGAAGCCCATCTTCAATTTGTTTAAATGAATTGCTGTAATTTGTCTCTGTGGACTTGAAGAAATCTAGCCAGGCTTTATTTAGAAGTATAGTGGTGAATAGAGTCTCCATCTGAAATTAGGGCCATGTTGTACAAGTCATTGTATAAACGCAAATTAAGAGAAATTCTCTACACTGATGAGTTAATAATCTTGGTTGTCAAGACGAAGAATGGGATAAAGGAGTGGTGTTATCTCTGTCATGCACTCTGGAGGCACAGCTTGTAACTCACCAAAGGTAATGCAGAGATGCATTACAACACAGAACTGAACCTTGATTTCCTGTATCTAGATATGCTGCCTTAATTAGGAGATTGACTTCTTTTTGCAGTCATTATAAACACTGCAGTCATTTCAGTTTGATACCTTGCCAGGCCATGTATGGTTAGAGGGGCAATATAGTTACCATTGAATAGAGCAACATTTCTCTTCTCTAGCAGATGTGTGAAAATCAGTAAATTTTGTCAAATTGCAAACTGCATCCTTGCTGCACAAGTATAAAAGAAAGGATCATCTTAGTGTATCTGTGTTTTAAAGCTATCTAATTCAGCATATCCAACTAGATCCATTTTTAGGATCATTTTTGTACTAAAGTTATAAGTATCCTTACACGAGTCGTGCTTCACAACTTGCTTACATTCACTTCATTGGGAAAAGCTCTTTCTTTAGGCTCAGCCAAGTCTGCCTTTTTCAACTGAAGTGATTTATTTTTGGGCGTACTCTTAAGTGGATATCTCGGATGTGAAGAAGTGACTAACAAACTCAGTAGATGTAGGATATTGACAGATGTATGGCAGGGAATCCAGCCATGGTAAGTCATTACCATCTCTTTGCTGTCCATCACATCCATCCGCCTGAGGTTACCAACCCTCCAGCACACCTGACAAAATCGAGCGTGGGGGTGTGCCTTGCAGTCATTTAAGTGTGAAGACTTAAATCAAACTTAACGTTGTAGGTGATATAAGCTGAAGCACCAAGCTTTGTGCTGAGCCAGGCCTTCTGTGGCATCAGCTCTGCTGGGGTGACAGAAATTTGACACAAAGGGAACATGGCAGAAGTGGCATGGCAGAGGGGGATGGTGCGTCTGAAAAGCAGCAATGGGAAATTTGTTGCAGAATGCTCCAAGCATCACCAGAAGTGAGCTGTGCGAGACCTTTGCAGTTAGTAGTACAGCCTCATTCATGAGCACAATCAAATCCCGTGTTGGAAGGGACTACGCTGCAGTGTGTCATGTCTGGGTCCCACACTGCTTCCAGCTAGATGGCTAACTGTGGGATGAATAATTTGGAGTGGGGATGAGCCCTATCCAAGCGGAGCTGAGGGAGCCAGGCACAATTTCTATGCCAAAAACTACACAAGCAGTTGGGATGTTCTGCAAAATGCAGTGCAGTGAGATCTCTGGTAGCCAGTGCAGCTCCTCATGGACCTGTTTGAAGATATGCATTGTGAATACTTCCAAACAGAGCACTAGCAGTCATCGTGTGTTTTTTGACACTGTATCAAGCCCAGAGGCTGTATACCTCTCATGCTGTAATTTGTGTCTTAATGGTAATGAATTGGGTTGGGATCTCTTGAGACAGATTGGATACTCCTGTTATAATGAGCTTCAAAAATGTTAAATTTTACTGTGAGGTCTGTGTGATTAGCAGGTCAGAAAAGACTGTTGATGCATTTTGTATACTACTGGTGCAATTTACAAATACTGGCTGGATATCTATAGCAAAAAAAAATCTAATTTCCAGATTTGAGGTTTATTTTTACATGAAAAATAATGACAGCATGAAACTCTTTTAATATCTTACAAAAGGACAAGATATTGCTGCCTGTGCTTGGGCAGTGTATTTTTGTACTTACTTGGGAGCAGTGGGTAAAGGAAGAGAAAATTGGAGATGTATTAAAATGTCAATTCTAGTTCAAAAGTTACATGAGCAAGCACTCTTGACCAAGGTGTTGAATTATGAAGTTTGATATTCCAGAAAGCTAAATAATTGGAAGTAATGCTGCCAATAAAAGACATTCATTTATTTACTTGAGGTGCCCATTGTTAGCACTAATAATGCATTTCAACATAATGAAATTGCCAGATAATTCTTTTGTGACTTTTATGCCGGATGATATTGTTATTTAAATGAACCTGCAGGCTGCACTGTAATGAAGAAATGCATGTTTTACCTAACAGTTATCAAGCAGCATTCCAGCAAAATGAGAATTTTTCCCTCCATTCATTCTGAGGGGAAGCTGGGGGTCACTGTTTTCAATATGGACCTTTTAAAAGCCTTTCAGCAGTGAATAATTATAAGCCGTGGCTTCTGAAATTACCTGTATTCACTGTAGGGAAGAAGAAACTTTTATCTTTTGTAATGAAGTACACTGGCTCATTCAAACTTTGTAAGACTTCCTTAAAAATGGCAATTGCATTGTGCTGATTTAGTATTAGGTGGGGTAATAAAAAAAATGATTTTTAAATACACAGATACCCTCGTTTATTCAATTTTACTTCTCATGGATTTTGGATCCATCTTGAAAATAATACAGATGGAAAAAAAATGTGTTGAGCTCTTGTGTGAATAACCTTATCTGTACAAATTGCTGTTTACTAAAACAAGTGTTACTTCATTTTCAGTTTCAAATTCATTTTGCACTTTCATTTGAAGACTGGGGTTTGAAACTGTTTCAGTCATGCCAATTTTTCTATATTAAGTTCTAGAAAAAGATTTTCTTTTTCACAGTTCAAAACTATGGAGAAGATAGGGACTGAAAATATGGCTTGCAGCAACGGGCTTTGGACTTCTCTCTTTGTTGTTAAAAACAAACAGGTTGGCAATATTCATTCGTATATAGAAACAGCAAAGTCATTATCTGGGGAGTAATTTTTAAAAAATTATATACAATATTCTGTTAGTTAATGCCAGAAAAAAAGCATGCAGCTTTACTTCTGAAAATGTGCGTTCCGGTTAATGAAAAACACTACCCTGCAGCCTCTGTGGGATTTTTTCCACTTGTAAAAGTTGGTTGCTTTTTTTAAAAAGGAAGAAAGAAACTGATCCCACACTTTCCTAAATGAGATTTTTAGGCAAGGGCAAGGCTAGTCATCTCTTGGCAATAAACAAGCACAAAGATAAAGATTGACAGTTTTGCTTCTGAATTGAGGTTTTTTTTACCTAAATGGTAGGTTTCAAATTGGGGTGATTGTTTCTATCAAAGATGGGTTTCCCATACTTAGAACAATGCAGAGATTCAATATTCCCACTTTGCTAACGTCAGTACAGTACCAACTTCTGTCAGCATGGCTTGAAGAAAACCACTTCGTTTATAAAATACAGCCTAGCTTTGTAAGTAATATCACTCCCCACTAACCAAAGGTCTAAATGGTGCCCATGAAGCTGGTCAGACTGGTAGTCCTGCTCTATCCTACAGGATGGGAGAAGAGGTAGTAGGAGTAGCAACCAAAGACAGAGAGATGATGTTGCTATTAAAATGGGGTTTTATTAACCCCCTAGTCATGGTGGCTGTATTAATGGATGGTTACCAAGTAGTTTGTAGCTGTATATGTCTATCACCCAGCTTACTAAATATTTATTAGACCAGAATTTGGTCTGGGTGTTATTTGTCTTTAAATACAGGCCATATGTTCAATACTCTCTGAAGCTGATCCATATTTCATTCAACTGTTTAGTAAACTTTCTGTCTTCTCTCCATGTACTCCGGCTTCCGAGCTATGGTAACACACACAAACAGGCATCTAGAAGAGCAAACACAACGCATATTATATATCCAGCAATGTTTTTGTTCTATGAAATAGCTAGGACAAGGAATACCAGGCAGCATGAAAATACAGAGCAAAAAGTTCCCGTCTCCAGAGAATTTACATCCAGATGGCTCAGACGTATAGAGATATTTTCTCAGGGTAACAAGTTGCCTCGTCAGCTGACAGCAATAAACATTTTCAGCAAACGCAGAGTAATTCAGGCTAATTAAGCTCATTCCTCTGTGATAGCCTTTGAACCCAAAGACAGGAGACAACAGGTGAATGGAAGTAGATTGGGAAGCACAAGGATTGAATAAGAAGGTCAGCTTCACGGGTATTGGGCTCAGTGTTGCAGCAGTACAGTCGTTGTGAAGCCTTTTTTTTTTTTTTTTTTTTTTTTGGTATCAGAGTTAAGAGGAGGCTTGAGAGGGGATTTGAAGGAGGATAACAAGGCAGCTTTGTGGACATGAAGAAGGAGCTCTACCCAAGCATGGGGGCAGCAGGGGAGAAAGCACAAAGATCCTTGCTTGAAAAGGTAACAAATGGGTGATGAAGCCTACTGTCAGGGGCTGGCTGGAGGTGGGAGCTCTCCCCTCTGAATAAATGAATGAGAATGGGCTGGGAGGGGATTAGGCTGAGAGTGCTTTGAAAGAAAAAGCCAGTAGATTATGTTTATATGACAGAAAAAGGGAAACTGCAAAGAGGAGTAACAATGGTCAAAGCGATGAGCAAAGAAAAATGATAGCATCAAAAATATTCTTCAATCTTTTCCAAAGCTCCTCTTTCAATAAGCAGAAGGAAGGAGCACATTGTATGGATGGCTTTGTATGCATCCCCGTCATAACCAGCTCCTCACAGTTGCTTTCTGAAACTCAGGAATTATCGCTAGAAATCTTCTAAGCCAGCCATCTACCTTTGAGGTGAAGAGTTATATTGCCTGAGCCAAAAGAATGTCCTTGTACTTTATTGTAAGCAAATAGGACTAATGTATATTTTCCTGTTTAGGGGGAAAAAGTCACTGAATTCTTAATTCATTTTCCTTTTGTTGTTACTGTTACTAGGATGGACTTGTTGGTTTGATGATTTGCCATAATCATTTAAAAATCATCTTTAAAGATTACTCAGTGTGCTGAAAGCACTATTTTCATTGTGTCGTCAGATGTACAGTTTTCATTATTTGCTTTTGAAAAAAAATTACTGGCTCCTTTAAAAGGGTGTTTACTACCAAACAGTCTTACAGCAAAGCACATATCTGTCCTTAGGCAACCATATTCCTCAAAATCTGAAAAAAGCGTAACTGTCTGCCATGCTCCATGAGGACATGCTATATTCTTATATGAACCATCTGTTATTGATGCAAAGGCAATAGCAGCATAATTCTGTCTTGTGCGAGAGACCTGGGGCTTAGCTTGACCTCATCTCTTCTGTCCTCTATCAGTGGAGGCCACTGGGATGCACTGGTGCTTCCACCCCTCTTGTGGAGAGCACAGCCAGCACTACTGCTCTTGTGGCCACTGCCAGCTCATCGCCACTTTGGTATTTTGAAGGTCATTCTTTCCTTTCTGCCTCCAACACAAAGGACACATCTGCAGTTTGTTAAGATGAGAAATTAGAAAAGGTTGGTGTCAGTGCTACTGAATGGATGAATTTAACAGTGAATTGTAAGCAGCGTCTGGATATTTGGGTGTTGGAGTGGCCTTATTACTGTCTATGCGTACAGAAGATTTCATAATCAACTGCAAGGCTGTATGATGATTTTGATGTGTGACATATAGACAAGGCTGTGCTAATCGCTGACTGAATATAGTGTTTAGCCCTGTTGTGAACACTGTCATTTCTTTAGTGTATAAATCATTAAGTCAACCACTGGCTATAATTTTTGGAAATTGGTGGAATATTCCTATAAAGAAGCACAAAAGGTTGTAAAGACTGAATGAGTTCATTGTCTTAGTGACCAGTTGGGATGGAGGAGGCCGTCCTCTTTAATTTTTTTTCTTCCTTTTAAAAATACTTTGGTTCAGCTGCATAGACACTGTATATCTTTGTATCCCCACACAGTCACCATGTTAATAGTTGTTTGCTAGTTGTGGTCAGTTAATTTAAAAAAGCTGGCACACTAGTATTATAGGTTGCAATAGATTATTCTTGAATCAAATGTAGTGTTGTTGCTTCAAACCAAACCCCCACCCATGACAAAATTCATTATAGCTCTTTAATTTGTAATAGTGTTTGAAAGGATGAACCTGAGATGATATGAAAGGAAACTAAATTGCTTAGAATTTTCTCAAGCCATTCATCATCATGTTCCTACTTTCGTCTTGCTACATGCATAGACTCAGTGAGGAGGTACTGCTGGCTCAGGAATGTGGTCCTTTGTTTTGTTGCAAGTATGAAAATAGATTATAAAATGTTCACTGACATGATGAACATGAATGAGATCTTAAAATGTATTTCTCTCCTGAAATGTATCTTGTATACATTTCTGTTATACACATGAGTTCAAGGGAGTCAACCTCTATTTGATGTGTTCAATTCCACAAAAATTCCAGGGCCAGCCTTAACTCAGCCAGTCACTGGTTGCCTGACAGTGTGTTCGAGGCTATAACTGGGCTCCCACAACTCGCATGCCCTGCAATAGCTGTTGTATCCCAGTTGTTGGCTGATATGCCCAGCAGCATCGCACTCCAACAAGAGCTTTAGCTATGATTTTCAGACTGGAATGGAGAGTCTGGAGGGGTACTGAAAAGCTTGAGAGGAGGTTGCTAGCTGCTAGAATAATAAGCTGAGTTGGGACTCATTAGTTTCCCTTTCTGGCTCTTATGTCAGTGTATGCCTGATTCTTACAACTTAAGAAACAACTGCAAGAGCAAAGGCTAATATTAAAAACAAAGCAAAACCCTTAATGATCCTGTACTGACAGAATCCACTTCTTAAGGCTCAAAAAGCCTCTGTTCCATGATGGGTTGAGGTGGCCGGGAAACTCTCTGGCCTTCAGTTCAGCAGGCTAGGGAGACAGTGTGCCCAACCTTCCACTCTCACCGCTCTGAATTACTGAGGCCAGAGGACCCTATGTGATCTTCGTTCACAGATCAGCACGGTAACACTTCAGTAAAAGTAGGGTGAGATCTCTCGACCCCTCAAAAATCAACCGCACGACATTGCCATTGTCATTTTTCCATCTACTTTTGACAGAAGCAGAGTTTCTGGCCAAGATGAGAGAGAAAGAAACGTATGAGGGCTGCTCTGACAATGATGTAGGTGGGTGTTGGTGGTATGGTAGGAGAGGTTGAACCTTCCCACCAATATTCCACTAGATTTTGTTGCTGTGCCACAGATGGTAGCAGAGCGGCAGTCTGAAAAAATGGAACCAGACATGGAAGCTAGGGTGTGTCACTGAATTCCTCCATGCAGGAAAAAGTTGCACCTTTTGACATTATCAATGTTTGCTGAACATTTATGGAGACCAAAAAGTGGATGTCAGCACAGTGAGGTGATGGGTGGTGCATTTCAGCAGCGGTGACAGCAACATGAAAGACAAGCCACTTTCCGGATGGCCCTGCACAGCTGTCACACTGCGAAATGAAGAGCATCTCAGTCAGTTCATCCACATGAGTTGGCAGATTATGACCAGAAAGCTGTGTACAGAGCTGAATGTCAGCTTCAATGTATTGGAAGCAATGGTGGCAATGTTGGCATATTGCAAAGTTTGTGCCAGGTGGGTCCTGGGAATGCTCCCACAGGAACAGAGAGAACACTGTATGTAAGTTTGTCAGGACCTATTGAACCAGTGCGAAACTGAAGGTTAAGGTTTCCTGGAATGTATCATTACTAGTGACAAGATAGGGTGTCACCACTACAAGCTGGGGTCGAAATGGCTGTCCATGGCATGGTGATATGTGAATTCTCCATCACAGAAGAAGTTCAAGACACAGCCCTCAGTGGGTAAAGCAATGCACACTGTCTTTTGTGGTAGAAATGGGTTGATCCTTCAGAATTTCCTGGAATTCAGACAAACCATCGGCTTTAACCACTACATCATGATACTGACTAAGCTGGAGGCTTAAACTTCCAGAGGCCAGAGAAGTAGACAGTTTTCCTCTTGCAACTCAATAATGCCATGGCCCGTACCAGTTTGAAGACCATGGAGTATGTTGCCAGTCTTGGCTGGATTGTCCTGCCACATCCACCAGCTAGTCTGGATTTGACGCATTCTGACTTCCATCTGTTAGGGATGATAAAAGTGGGTTGTGTCGGCACCATTTTCCCAGCAATGATTCCATCACAGCAGCTGCAAAACAGTGGATCACCTCCACTGGTGCCAGTTTTACAAGAGTGGCACTCCAAGTTCTTCTTCATCACTGGTGAAAATGCATAGCTAATGGTGGTGACTACATTGAAAAATAATGTTTTGTAGCTGAGAATTTTCTCTATCAAACTGTTATTGTGCTCTTTGTATCTGTTGCAGCTTCCATGGAATTAAATAGGAGGTACTACTTTCAGAGTGACCTACATATATGCACCTGATATCCATTACCTTTTCTTATCCATCCAAATACTTATGTGGCCATGCTTCAGGGAACTATGAGGAGCAGATCCAAATGCCTGCTTCTACAAAAACTTGAATTTGGAATTGAGTAATTACAACAAACGACACTGGGATGCCTTCACTGGGAGGGTCAATAGATAGGAAATTCAGGTGACGTGTGAAACGTGATTTTTTCAGTCTAAATAGCAAGGAAGCATGATAATTAAAGGGCTTTTGCCTTTTCTAGAGTGGAATGAGTGTGTGCTAATTTCTTCTGTGCCTTATTATATAAAAAACAATTGGTTTACAGGCTCATTTATGCTTGGGAAATCTCTGAACTCTTGGAAACTTATAAGATGAGAAGATGGCTTCCCACCCATTGTCATGTCTGAGCTTGAGAGAAGTTCCTATGCACTTAGCACAGAATATTATTTTCCACGCACTGGAAAGCAGGGACCTACTTTCCCCATTCGACACATTGAGCTATAGAGACATAGTCCTATCACAAGACATAAGCATGTATGAGCGATGGAGAAGTAAAATGTATACCATTTTTATCTCCTTGTGTTAGAATTCTACACACACATAACTGCCAAGTATTACGAAAACGAAAAATATCAGGCCAGCGAGAAAATTCTCTAATGGTGAAGATTTTAAAAACACACGGATTGCTTCCATGAGGAATTTAGAATGAAAAATGTGATGTTATAGTCAGTCATTAACATTTGTTGAACATTCTACTTATTATTAGTGTTTCGTATACTTCTGGTTCAAACATTTCATGGAAAAAGAGTGGAATAAATGGGGTAACACTAACCAGATGGTCCTGTATGTGGAATTTCTAAAGCTTTTTGTGTACTTTATGTCGAAGATAACAAATCATGCAGGTCAACAGCTAATGTCAGCTAGTGAGAAATGATTGTACATTTTAAGGAAGAAAAGCTCTTGAGGTCTTAGTCGCATTGGTGTCAGGGATTCAATTTTGTGATTTTCACGTGGAAATGAAGATGCTTCCAAGTGAGGCACACAGTAGAAGAAATGTTTAAAGACAGGTTTGTTTAGATTCCAAAAAACTAGGTTATCTTAGACACATTTAGGTTCAGGGCATCTCATTGCTGTTCATTTAATTATGTTTCTATTTTATCTTTGGCATCTGTGGAGGATAAAATATAGGAATAATTAGGAATACAGCTAGCTGATGAAAAATTAAGACTTTACAATATTGTTTCTTGATATGTCTTTCTTAAATAAAAAAAAAATCAGAAAAGAAATCTACAGCATATTTTGCTTTTTGATACATAGCTTCATATGTTTTAACTTTTTTTGTCATAAACTTGCTAAGAAGATCTGTCTGATCTGTGGCATATCTAAGTCATCCATCCCTGTAGTATCTTGCCAAATCACTGCAGATCTGCTGAAATATTTTGATACAGAATTTCACCCAAATAAATAAATAGTATATGACGGTGCCATCTGTATAGCCCAGACAGCTGAAGGGATTAGTAATTAGTTATATAGCCTTTTACTCAAGGTTCATTACTTAAGATTAGACTCAGAATGTCACTGCTAGCCACAGGCTTGGCAAGTTGAAACAGTGGTTTCTTTCTGATTCTTGCCAATGAGGTAATGTCTAAGTCATCCGGGGCAAAACAGAAGTCAAAACTGAATTAAGTTCTTTTCTAGAATTTATTTCTCAAACTCATTTTTGTGTAATGGCAGTGGGGCAACATTTTTAAGTTTTGTCTACCTGTTCTGTAAGAGCAAACAAAACCAATTTCCAGATACATCAACCAGAAATCTTTAGTGGAGGTAATGCTAATTAAAGGAGACAGACAACATAGTTTCAAGTATATATTACCAAGGCTGTTGCATCACAAAAAACAGCAGTAGTCAACAGGATGTGCAATTCAGAGCTAATTATCTTTCTTTCATAAAACCTTCTACTTCCTATAGCTCAGTAGATACATGTAGATAATGATTGATGAGCTACAAAAGGGAAATTTCCTTAAAAATTGTTTGCTTGTTTTTCAGTTATGGAAAGCTGCAAGGTAAACTTCAGAGAAATGCATCATTCAGCCCCATGTGTATGCAGCAGTTGTAACTTCTGACGCACAGTTAAAACTTCAACTGAAGATAAAATAGCTAGATGTAAATAGATATAACTAATATAGTAGAGTTATTTTCTCTTGTTCAAATCAATCTCAAGATTGAAAATGCGTATATATTCCTGCCAAGGAGAACATTTTGGATTTTCTGCCAAGGGAGTGGACCTTCTCTTTAAACACAGATAGCATCTACCCTTTGAGTAATTTCTCAGGATTGTCTCTTCTACAAAATGCTTGCTGTTTATGGCAGAAGTAATTTCACTTTTGACACAAGTACAGTGAAGTAAGGCAGAGGTGCATTCAGTATGGAATCTTCTGTAGATGATGCATCCCTAAGCATTTTGCAAAGTGCTGTCATTTTCTGGAATCAGAGGTGTTGAACAATAAAAGAGCCACAGGCAAAAGAGGAAAGATGAGCTTCCCAGTGCAAGTAAGAACATATTCTTATGGACCACATTGTGTTTATTAATCATGTGAGCACCAGCGACTGTGAAGCAGAGTGGATGACGTGTGGGAGGATCGTGCTGTGTGTTTTATTACTTCTAATGTGGTGAATGGTATTTGTTATCCGTTTCCATTGTCATGGAATGACTGAACACAATGCATTTATGGTTTATCATTGCAGTGATTATACTCATCATATGTTACTCGCGGAACATAAAATGAAAATGTTGCTTTCTAGTAGACAGTAGCACACTCTCATAGAAGCAGAGAGCCAGCATTCATTTGTTAAGCTAGGGGTCAGTAGACCTACCAGGGTGATACTTCCCTTTAATTGTATGTGAAGTTGTAAAATGCAAAGGGATTCTCTGAAAAACTGCTTGAAAGAGAAGCAGAAAAGAAGGCAAGCTTTCCCTTGCATTGCTCTAGGGGTTTTCACAGTATATTTTGCCAATAATTTTAGACCAGTGATAAAGATTTGATTAAGAAGCATCGCATTTTCCTCTTGATTGTGCAATTCTTTAATAATATCTTCTGCTGCGCACTTGTGTGTGAATTCATGCTTTGGTTTCTGTGTATGCATGCTGTGTGTACCTCTGTGTTTAATTTTTGCTTATGATGCTGGAAGTGCAGTTTTCTCTGCAGTGTTATCTGTGTTCACGATGCTTTCCTTGAAGCATGTATAAAAACAGGGCAAGAGAGTCCCTATTTTGCCTGTCACATTTACCTAGTGTTATATTTAGACTGGAGCTAAAGAAATCGCTAGATTTCAGGTACCTGAAAGTGATTTAGTGTGAGAGCTGACGTGAAGCCAGCGGCTCCGTGTTAGCGCTCCCTGTTCGCTGCCAAACGCACCGAGCTCATCTGACACGCAGCCCGTCGACGCTGGCAGCTTGTCTCTCCTCAGTCGATAACAGTGCGGGGCTCTGCTCCCTCATTACCACAGCCAGCACCATCTAGGCACAACGCGCCTGATCTGCTTGGCCTCTCCCAGGGTTGGTGCCACCATTTGCAGCTGCCTCCAGCGCTTTCTCCTCATGGGGCACTTCCATCAGCGTGTGGGGAGAGGCCTGGGGCACTCCATTTGGAGCACACAGGCCCAGCTGGGAAGGCCCAGTAGGCAGGAGTACAGCCAGAGTTTGCAATCTGGTGTTGAACGGTTGATGTCCAACAGCAGCAACTCCAGATCAGGACTGTTCTCTGGCCCAAAGAGCTGATGTTTTCAGTTCTGATTCTAGATGTAGAAACTCAGTAACGCTGCCTCCACGTCCGTTTTTTTTTTTTTTTTTTTTTACTATAGAGTCATTAAGGTTGGAAAGACCACTAAGATATCTGGTCTACCCATCAGCCTATTGCCATGATACCATTAAACCATGTCACTCAGTGCAACACCTACCCTTTAATTTTTCTGAAAACCTCCAGGGTTGGTGACTCTCGATTGGGATGTTTGCAGTGTAAAATCTCTTGCTGATTTGGGCCATGACCTTGCAGGTCCTTACATTTGTGCTTATTGTTATGTAGGTAAATATTCCCACTGAGTACTCCAAGTCATATATGAAAATGTTTTCATAAAGCTTAAGGATCTGGTTCAGTAAGTGCAAGTAGACCACATGTAATCTCAGCTGCTTCTGAGGTTCTGAATCTCCACTTTGAGAGAGATAATGCAAGCTTTAATGTGAGACCTCTCTGGATTAAATTTTTAGTATTATAAGCTTGATTTGGCAAGAACAGTTAGCTGGAATATATTGGAAGAGAACGTATCCCATTCATTAGCAAAGAACATAATAATTAGAAAGGGAAGAGACGTGGCTCAGAATGTGTGATATGACTCAGAATTATGTCCCCAAGTCATTATGCAGGTAGAAAACCCTGCCACTTGCTTCAGTGTGAGTTTTGTATGTGTAACAGCTGTCACAGTCAGACCATTAATCAGCTGAACCACCACACAGGTGGAGGCTGAGAAACCACCTTCTGTGCTAGAGGTTGAACGCAAAACATATTTTTCAAGGGGTCTGTCTATCTGTGCTGCTGTAGCTGCAGTGGAAATCTCCAGTGTAGATCTGTTTCTCCACTGGCATAAGTGGAGTTTTTGTACATAGAAGTTTTTGTACAAAAAAATTCTTCTGCTAGGTATAGAGGAAAAAATATAGATCGTAGTTGAGTGCTAGAGAGACCATAATTTTGCTCTAAGCTGTGTTTCTCCTGCTACAACTGGTGCAACAAAAGACACACATTTTATTGTACTTGATATATCAGTGTACTGTGAACTCATATCAATTGCACATAGTTAGTTAGACAAATACAGTTTATTTTTGATTGTGTGTGTTCAAGTACCCCAGGTTATTTTGCTAAATTATGTCATTTATCATTCCCTGCTGTGTATATAATGACTGTTTATGACAAATGAAGGCTCTTCTTTTCTCTCCTGTCCACCCCAAACAAAACAAAAAAATCAGAATGAGCACATTCCTTGAAATAACGACACTTTCCACCTCCTCTCACTTTGCATCATGATATGGCAAAACATCAAATGATACAAGGACATGTAATGTGACAATAAATGAAAGATAAATTAGAAGAATGCTGTTGGGTTTTTTGATGGAATTTATTTTTCCATTTGGATGATAATAATTTACCCTTAATTTCTGACACATTCATTTTATCAGCTAAATTTCCTAATTTGTATTATTACAGATAATTACCAACATATATTTATTTTTAAAACTTTATTTGTTCAATTAGAAGGTAGATTTCAGCCTTTATCTTTGCAGGTAGCTGATCCAAGACAGTTTTATGTAAATGGCTTAATTAATTGGTACCCTTCAGTTGAAACAGCAACTTACAAAGAGAGTAATCCTTTTCGAGTGGCATAAGCTGTTTAAAAAGGCAAAAAAAAAAAACAACCCACAATACTTTTCTCAGGCACCTTGGCACACAATTATAAGTTATTTGACAGAAGTAAATGTAATAAACTGCAAGGCTTCTCTCTAAATTGTCTTCTCTGTGTAATTAAAATAGCATCAATCTTAAATACAGTTGCCCTGTAGTCTTCAAACCTACATTACTTAGAGACTTAATTATGCAGAATTACAAAACTTTCTTATAAATGGTTCAACATGTTGGTGGTAAAGATGTGATCTGTGTGGCCTACTTATGAAGTTTACAATCTCTCTCGAGCAATTAATTGTTTCCAAGTGTTTGGTGTGTTGCTCTCCCCTTGCTACCCTGGGTAACACAAAGCTATTAGAGGATGCGATGACAGGACTTCTTTATAGCCATCTAACAATGACACTAATCAGTCCAGGTGACTGCTGTTGCTGCAAACAACAAATCAGCATCCTAACATACAGTCTGGAAAGGAGAGAGATGAAATTTGCGTATTCTCTCTCCTCCTGCCCTGCAACAAGGCCTATTTGTAGTAGAAGCCTTCAAAATGTTTTCCCCAGTTGTGTACTTCTCTACAAAATTAAGGAGAACTCCAATAGTGGAAGTAATTCATAAAACCCAAAAGAGGGTTTTTCTGATCCCATATGTGATGGTTAATCTCTGCCTTTACTGAGCATGTCAAAATGGCCTTGAGTCTGAATGGCAAAGTGTGGACCTTTTGTTTTCTCTTTGTAAATGTGGTGGGAGCAAATAATGCACGATAGTTTTAAAAACAGCCAGTTTTTCATGTTTTTAGTAAGAGAAATGGAATACTATATTCTGCGCCCACTTTCCTCTGCTTCTTGCTGTTGTACTTGTTTCTAAATTTCATTCCGAATTGGTGATCCTGGAGGAGAGGAGGAGGGATGAGCGGATGAATGAATACATGTCTAGAAATGTGGCAACTTCTCAGTAGAGATGCTCCAATGCTATCCTAATTATTGGCCCATTTTATTTGGCAGAGTGACTCTTTTCCCCTTAAATGTGCAAGGGTTTAATTAATACATTCCAGTTGTCAAACCCAGTTCAGCTTGATGAGCAGGAGAGTGTAGAAAAGCTAGATTATTTGTTTGCATCACTAGGCAATGGGGAAATACCTCCTCCATTGGATTTCTTTGCAAGTAGTGACAGCAGCGTTCTGACGGAGACAAAGGGATAAAAATGTGCTGGGAGAAGTAGAAGAATTAATTTGTAATAGATAATTGGATCTGTATGGCAATGATATGAGTTTGGAGGAGACTCAAGAGCAGAATAGCTCTCTAGATATTTAGGTCTCGCTGTCTTGTCAAAACAGTGTCTAAATTCCTTATGCATTTTGAAGTTTAAGTGAGAATGTACAGGGGCTGCTCTGAAAGTAATGCCTCCTATTTTATTATGTTGGCCCATGACATCAGAGGTGTATGTTAGTGGTATGGCAGGAGAGGTTGAACCTTCCTGCCAATAATCCACTACGTTTTGTTACAGTGCAACAGATGGCAGCATGTTGCTAATCTTGGCTGGGCTGTCCTACCACATCCACTGTACAGTCTGGATTTGGTGCTTTCTGACTTCCGTCTGTTCAGGGTGATAAAAGAGGGGCTGCGTGGGCAACATTTTCCTACTAGTTATGCTATCATAGCATCTTTGAAATAGTGGGTCACCTCCACTGGAGCAGATTTTTTTACAAGCCCAGCATGCAGGCTCTGTTTCATCAGTGGTGAAAATGCATAGCTAATGGTGATGACTGTGTTGAAAAACAGTGTTTTGTAGCTGAGAATTTTCTCTATCAAACAGTATTCTTGTGTTTTTTGTATCTGTTGTAGTTTCTATGAATCTAAATAGAAGTCATCACTTTCAGAGCGACCTACATATGTATCTCAGTTCCTTATTTTTCTATCCCATCTATTGTCTGACCAAAGGTCTGGATATGATCATTTTCTTTTACTAATAAAAACTCAAGTAATTAATTTTGCTCTTTGTTGGAAAAGTGGTAAGGTTTCTTTCTTTTCTTCTCTTGCAAAAGTTAATTTCACTCTTGCACCAGCCTTTGAGACATCTGTCTTCTGAGTTTTGCAAGCCCCATCTTTGTCGCTGACTAATTATGCAGCAGATCCTCAGAGAAGGGTGTAGTTCAGTGTTAGAGGAGGTTGTCTTATTCAGTGTAGCATGGATCTTGAATGTCAAGATCGAGGTGTTTTGTTGTGTTCTGCAGAGAGCCAGTGATGAAAGCGGAGTACCACAGGGATGTATTCACAGCGATACAGACTGGGCTGTTGGCATCTGTGCCAGTTCCAGGTTTTTCAGAACTGGCAGATTCACCTCTAAATATGTCTAGGTGCAGTAAGCAAGCCTAGAGGTCATAAATGTAAATTACCATGGCTGGTAACAAAATAACTAACAAATGCTGATACTATCATTTCGGGGGGGGGGGAGGGGGGGTGGGACCAGGAAGGGAAGGGAGTTTTATAGGGGGATGATCAACATTGTTCCCCTCTTTTTTAAAAGGTGATATGGGCAATCCCTGAAATTATAAATCTGGGAGGCAACTCAGTGTAAAGAATAATGGTTGAGAGGATGATTAAAGATCATGTTATAAAGGAGCTAGATAAGGATAATATGATGGGGACAAATCAGCACGATTTCTATAGCCTGTCAGGTTTCTTTGAAATGGTTAACAAATAATGGATAAAGGAGAATCGGTGGATATAATTTATTTAAACTTTCAAAAGGGTTGGATAAAGTCTTTTAAAGGAGGCAATTAAGGAATCTTGCTAACAATGGGGTAGGATGTAAAGTCTTGTCATAGATTTAAAACTGATTTAAAGACTCAAAGTTAAAAGTAAGATTAAATGTCCATTTCTTACTGCTGGAAGGAGACAATAATGGGTGTTCAGGAGTGGGTATGGTAGGAATGATAGACCTCAGGTTTTTTAATGTATATATTTTATTAAATTGCTATTGTGCAGAGAATATAATTAGGTAACATTCAGTAGGAAATACTGTAGGTTAGTGTTAAGGGTCTGTGTTATATAGACCGCTCTAGTGCAGTCATGCTATATTGAAAAGGAAAAGAAACAAGAAAATAAAGTGAACAATAACATTTTCTTCAGAAGCTGCTTCTCCACTGGAAAAGCATCAGCTGCTTATTTGCATGACCTAATCTTATCCAGTGCAGGTCATGAAACATGCACCAGCCCTGAGCCAAGAACGAAATCGAAGTTCAGACTAAAATGACCAGGGAAGGTTTATCCAGCCTGGTGAACTCACCTCATCTGCCCACTTGCTGCAGTCATCCTTTGCTGGTGGGTCTGTGATCTCTGCTGGTGTTGGCAGCCAGGCGTCATGGCTGGAGCCTAGGGCTGAGCTGGAGAGGAGGTGAAAACGTAGAACAGTGCTACAAAAGTAACTACTTAAATAACATGGGTTTGAGTAACTCTTGTCATGCTAAAGGTAAAGGAAATATCTGCAACAGAAATATACATTCAGTTAGGGTGAGTTTGTAAGCCCCAAGTCTGTTATAACTCATCAGTCAAGAGTCCTTGGGGCCATCCCAGCAAGTTCAAAGAGAACACCCCTCAGGTGCAACTGCTGAGAAAGGGATGGGGAGTTGTGCTCCACGCTGGGTGCGTCCTTATCTTCAGGAGACTGCCTAGCCCAGATAACAGATGGCTTCCCCCATCATCTACTGAAACTTGAGGGATTTTCAGAACAATTAGAAATGTTCAGTAGGAAATAGCAGAGGAGAAAAGATCTAGAACTGGGGTTACTTAGAATGGGAAGGAGAAGGGTGATCAATTACATAACGAGAACTGTTAACAGGGGCTGATCAGAGAGGCTTGCATTTGCTATCCTTAAAGTCAAAAGCCACCTGTATTTAATGAACGTGTGGAAGGAGAGGGGGTAGAAAATACTTCTCTCCCCTGATGATAAGAATCTCTTGGCATGGGGTATTGCTGCAGACAGCCAGTTCTTAAATCTTGTAGCAGTGTGCGTTATCATGAAGAGTATCGTGTAATACAGCTAGCTAGAGTCTGACCGGTACTGAATATCACCAAATAAAATCACTCATGTTATTCACTCTACCCCCCAGTTTCTGCACCTTGAGTTTAGTATGCTCCTGATGAATGAGGCCATCAAGAAGGAAAGCAAATGCAGTGGGCTATATTTACATGCGGTAGCAGTGACTGATATTTTGATGGTTAATTTCTTTGATCTTCTGTTGAATTTAAATTTGCCTACAGTGGTTTCCCAGTTTCAATTAGTACACAAAACAAACTTTGAGTATTTTCTGAGATTATGTTCTTCATTATATGTTGCTGTAGTTTTAGGTGTTGTTGCCAAGAAATCTGCTTTTGACAAATTGCACAGGAGGCATTTTGAGATTGTGATGGAGTTGATTGAGTTTAGGCCAAATCCTGTACACTTTTATCACTGAAGACTGAAATACAGATGTTTGTTACACCGAAATATATAGAATTTGCTTTGGCCCTGAAAATCTGTGTCACATTTTAAAATAACCAATTTGGGTACAATTTGAGTTAAGTGGGAAGTAAACAATGCAAATGAAACTGTTTTGTTAGCTAGAAAGTAATTGAAAATCTGCAACTAATTATAAATTGGCAATATACAAGTCTCCAGGAAGCCAAAAGGAATACTTTGCTGATATATTGTTCAGCTATATTCAAAACTAGCTTACCCTTGCACAGTTTAAGGGATTTTTTCCTTACTGTAAATTTCCTTTCAAAACGTGAAACAACAATCTAGATTTCCTAAGAAAAAACGCATAACTTTTTTAAATCAAAGATAACTTCTGAAGTTGTTTTTTGAATTTCACATGGGCCTTGAGCTTCAGCTTTTTCACCTGGGTTTGAATTTCCTTAGTGTTTGTCAGTGTACTAAGTTTTGATTGGCACCTTCATTGTTTTTTCAGCTCATCACCTCAACACATTTCTTGTGCATTAATGTAGCTGTACAATACCTTTGAGAAATAAGAATGTGTTGTCACATATGAGAAGAAATTCTTTGCTTGTGTTTGGTTGAAAAAAGTGTAGGACTGGCTGGAAAAATTTATTGTCATTTCCACCTAGATGTGTAACACCAAGAGCCAGTGAAATCACCCAGGTAATTGTCATGTGGATTTGTGCTGCCAGCACATGTGCCATGTGCAGAAATCAGGTTTTGGTGAATATCAGCTTGTATTATTGAAGAATTATTGCTTACTAGGACCATGTAAATAGGTAAGTTTTTAAAAAAGAATAAATCAGTGTATTTACTACAACTCAGTTTAACGACCCTGGATGTATCTAACATCAATCACAAAGCATTTCACAGAATTTGGAGAGTGGAAAGGAAAGAAAAGTATTGGTCTTATCCTGCTCTGAAATATATTTAATCCTGGAGCAGCAGGCTGTGCTGGAAAGCTCAATTCTATCTCTGTTTTGGTCTTCTTGCCAGGAGCCCCAAGAATCTCTACAACAGGTAGGGATCCAAACTCTGTCCTGCTAGAAATAAATATTTTCAAGATTACCCGAACTCAGAGCTGTTTAGGCAAGCTGCAGAAGATGCAAAGTAAGACTGGCAGGCTTTCTCTGGGGGAAGAGAACACTGCCATTACTGTAACGTTATTCTCCATTGCAAGTGGGCAAGCAAAGACATATCAAGATTAAAAATTACATCCTTAGATTAAGTCAATGTAACAACAAGAAGAGCTACAGGAGAACTCCTGAGTTACAATGCCAGGCTATCACCATTAAGTTGTGTTCACCCACTTTGCAACTGCATTCTCTGTATACAGCACTTCACTGATAGTACCCTCCCTCAGCAGCTCTTGAGAAATGTCAGTCTTCAATTTTTCACACCCCTGTGCTACTTCTCCATAAACTGGTGTTGATTAAGTGAATTGTCCATTCTTGTTATGGTCAAAATTTAACTTCACATCTTGTAGTTATCTGCTAGTTGAGAGATCTTTCGAAACTTCTGAAAGATCGCGTAGAAATGAATCACCGCTGCCTGGTGATAGTTATTGCAGTGTGGGCTGAGGTGTTCTTGAAAAGCTGTTGGTGCTGAACAACCTTGGGAGGGAATTCCTACTTCACTGTGTGCTGGGGAGTTCTGGGCACTCTGGCATTGACAAGCAAACTCTTTAGCCAAGGAGCAGGAAAAACCTCTTCCATCTCTGCAGGAACTGTTTCCAGGCAGGCCAGTCTCACTATCCTTGTGGTGTAGCTCTGTGTATGGCGTTTGGAACTGCTCCTGTGAGTACAGGTTGCAGGATGAAATCCGTAAATACCGGGATTAAGAATGCGACTCTGCTCCCAGAGCATTTTAATAAAAAGTTAGCGTGGGTCATGAGGAAGGAGGGGATAAAGCACTGGGGGAATGGAGAATGTGAATCATCGCATCCAGACTGAAACAGATCTTTGAGCACAAATCACAATAAAAAATTTTAAGGGCTTGATCCTGCCTTTGGCTATGCTGGTGTGTATTGTTACACATCCTGTAAAATCAGCTACTGTTACGTGGTGCTGTGCACCCACATAACTAAGCTCTGAGGCTTTTATAGTCTTTATTTTTAAACCCTATAAATGCTGCTGGACTTGACTCTTTCAAATGCTCAGCAGATGCAGCAAGATTTTCCTATACCTCCTACCCACTTATAACCCCAAATAATTAGTAGATCTGTTGCATCTTTCGATAAAGACTTCTTAGAAAGCTGTTCAGTCACTAAGGCCACACAGAATGTGTCATTGTTGCTGCTGCAGGTTTTGAGTTTATTTGTATATTGTGGGTACTGTATGCCACATAATAATGAAAAGCTATATGCTCCGGTCTGCTGGTTCACAACACAGTCTGCATGATTACAAATTGTTCGAGTAACAGTGGACTATTGAAACTCTATCCAGATGTGTGTATTGCTAATTATGGGAGTACCCACAAAGGCGGATTATCTCTTTTGTTACCATTTCCAACGCATTTTAAAATGGGGAAGTGAAAAGCATGTAGGCAGCAAATAAGAAGTAGCTGTAAATGTTGGAGATGAAGACTTCTCATAATTAATTCCCAGGGAAGAAAAACTCTTGACCTGGCAGAATGCATTTCTGGAGTGTAACCAGATGCAGCTTGCACACAGGAGACACATCCCAAAGTGGCAGAATCTGAAACAGTCTCAAAACAAAAATGACACAGCTTCATTCACTGCAGGGAAAGCCCAGGTAGAGAAAGGCTACCTGAGGAAAACGGTGGTGGGCTGGGGAAAACAGAGTGAGCTGTTGTCAGTTTTCTGGCATTCTTATTAAAAAAATATATATATATATTATAATACAGAATGAGATTTTTGGAAAGAGGGGCAAGGGAAAATGTGATTCTTTTTATTTATTTATTTTTCTTTTCAGAATTCAAGTAGTTTTCAGTTAATGAGCTGGAACACAGTCCAGAAGGGCCTCTTTGGGTGATCATTTCTAAGAGTTGGAGGACTCAGTGTGTTTCCAGGTATCATGGGGGGATGACAGTGTTTTCATGTTGTCTTCCATAAGTGCCATCTCCTGGCTTTGGACAAGAGAGAACATCATGACTAATCATGTAATGACCCCCAAGCTTTGCCTCTTCCCTTCATTTCATGAGTTGCCATGGATCACACAGGAGATGAAATGGAGAAGATAGGAGAAAACGCCAGCATCAGCAGTTTGGTGTGGGATCCAAACTGAGAAAACACAGGAACGGATGAAAGAAAGGTCACTGAATGGCTTAACTACCTATCTCCTTAGCAGCTTGTGCTGAGGAGATAAGTAGTTTAGTAACTTTCACTCAAATTTAGGGCGCTTTTCTTCCTTTCTCTTTTTCTCCTTTTCACCAAAAGATGGGGATTAAACTACAGAATGTATGGTTCTTGCAGCTTCTCTGGAAAAGAGAGGACATCTAAAATCAGATTTAACCTCACTTTGTACAGTTTAAATAAAAATGATGAATTTACTCCAAATGATCAATAGCTAAATGTGGTGACGTGCAGGAACTATGAGGTTGACCTCCAAGGTAAAGGATAACTGCTATGTTAAGCTGATTACACCGTTCCCCCTGAATAAGCTGACAAGCACTGAGCATGGTTTTCGTGACTCCTGGTCTTGTAAATGCACTCTTACAAATGATTTGCCTCTTCCTCTAAAGCAAGCCTTGCATTATATGTGACGTGTTAAATAAATTCCAAATGGCCTAATGTGAGATCTGGGATCCAAGCAGCCGTGGTCTGTGCGAATGGCCTGGCCTGCCAGGGGGTCACAAAGTATGAAATATTCTGAACTGGAATCTCACACTTTCAGAGCCCTTTCACATCCTCTGAACATCTCACAGGCTTATGAAGCAGGCTAATAGTTCTCCCCCATCCTCCTTGGACTTGTAGGCTGAAATCTGTTATATGTCAGTGTTTCTTTCTGTCCCCAAAATTAAATGCATCAAAGATGTTAAGCCTTATCCTCTTAGTGTACTGATGGGGTGTTTATGCAGATATACACAATATGGAATGTCTCTTTCCCAAGCAGGGCTTGCAGAGGGCTGTAGCTTCTTGGGTGCATGGCAGATTTGCACCATGTGAGATCAGTAACAGAGAACAGACAGGCTACAAAGCAAAGAATTTACACAAGGAAATCTTCATCTACTTAAAGAAAAGTGCTAATACTTCACTTCAAATTATTGCTTTGGATCCAGCGTGCACTAAAACCAGTTTCAGAAAACCACCTTGCCCAGTGCCTGACCTCTGCTTTCCTCAGAGACCTGTGGTTAGCACCTCTGACTCGCTCAGAGAGAAATGTGCTGTAGGATGATTTGGATTTGAATGAAAAATGTCAAACATACTGCTTGTGTGGTTTACCTTTACTTGGGAAGGCTTAGAGGATGTCTTCTACTTCTCAGAAAGCCCAGTGCATGATAAAACAAGCTTCTATATCCCATGGAGATCCCTCACCACTGTGCTGCTTACAGTGCAGAGGTCCCTATGTGGAAAGAGCTCTGCTAGCTAGTGGGGCTCTCTGTCTCCAGTGTACTCCCTGCTGTGCTTTACATCCCGTCCTGACAGGCTTCAAGCAGTGCTTTGCTGGATCAGGACCAAGCTCAGCCCATGTCCAGCAGAGTCCCTTTGACCCAGTCCTGATTCAGCGCATACCCAATTTCCCTGGAGCTGCAAAACTCAGTAGATCTCCTCCCACCTGCAAATCCCAACCCCCTGAAATTAGGGTGTCTCCCTTCAAAATCACTGGCCAGGTTTTTATTTCTGAAGTTTCTATTTCCCTGCTTTGGAAAGGAAAGTACTTTGTCAGCAGGTTAGTGTGCTACTCCCTCTGCAAGGCTGTTTAGCAGCTCCAAACTTGAAACTCAGGACACTCCAATCCTGGTCAACTCCATGACCCGTGGACTGAAAAGTGAGAGGAAATTACAAATGCTACCTTTTGCGATGATGAATCATGATGAGCGTTTTTTTTTCCTCCTTCTATCTGTGCTTTGTGTGAAGTGGGCTTTTTTTCTTAAAGGATTCAATTGAAATGCTGCCTGTCTCTTGGAGAAGGGAGGCTGCTGAAAAAGAGATCATCTTTGTGTTATGCTGCATGCAGTACAGTAGGTACGCTGGGCTGTCTTGTCCTTTCTCTGTGATAAGCACTACGCTGAAGTCTACTGTCATTTGTGTCTACGTGTGAATATCTTTCTGTAATGGAATAAGAGCATTTGCAAAAATGGCTACTGAAGTGCCCAGCCAGTAACACTTACTCCAGGAAAGTGACAGGATAAGAGAAGTGGCAGAAACAAAGATAGGAAAAGAGATTTTTGCACTAACAAGTGTGAACTGATAAGTTTGACCTGTATGGGAAATGTAGAGAATCCTTAGTGCACTTGTCAGGCCAAAATTAGCCGTGCCAATTTGTTTTCAGCAACACTGTGCTATGAGAGCCCCCCCCTCTTTTTTTTTTCTTTTTTTTCCTTTTCATTTGTGGAAGAAAACTGCTGGCTAACAGCACTCCGCTTATCCTTAGCAAGCTAATTCGTTTAGGCATAAATAACTTCCCTGGGTGTTGAAGGCTGGGGAAGGAATCAAGAGGATCTGTAGAGAAGGATGGGAAGGTGTTGTGTGGAGGTTTTATTGGCCACAGGGATAAGTTACGTGTATCATCCAAGCTGAGTGCCTAATCACCTCAGACATGTCATCACAACCACAACATGCTCAACGAGGCAGAAGGGAGGGAAGAAAATTCATATTTCTTCCCCAAGTATGCACAGTTGTCTCATTTTTCATCTTCCTGCGGGAAGGTGTTTGGGCCCACGTCTCTGCTGGGGAATGGCGGCTGTGTGGGTCACACAGAGTGAAGTGCGTGTCTTAAAGAAGGAAATCTCAAGCAGTGTTTAGCAAGTAAGCTTAGCCCTTTGTTTAGAGAGAGGATGGGAATAGAGGCAAGAAGCAGTTTGCGCCTGATTGATTTTGGATGGTTTGGAAAAACTAGAAGCTAAGGAGGCAAAGTCTGTAGTAACCAAGAGATTGCTGAGGCTCCAATTGCTCTTAATTACCTAATTCTTCCTTGTGGGGAAAGGAAAGTAAAGATGATTTATGCAGTACTGTCTAACATAGGATGGTGGTCTGGGTATATATGGAAAGAAGAGAAATGCCAGCTTTTAGGTAGGAATTAGAGGCTTTGGATTCAGAAAGGACAATGGTAGTGACACTGAGTTGTCTTTTCTGTCAGATGAAGATGCTTTGGAGTAAATCAGTGGAGGATAATGGAAAAGGAAACTATTCTTTGAGTTGATGAAAGTGGGCATGGTGGTGATGGGTTGACAGTTGGACTAGATGATCTTAGTGGTCTTTTTTGAACCTTAATGATTCCGTGATGCTATGAAAGAAAGGGAGCTCAGAAAGGTTACCTCAGTA
Organism: Numida meleagris; assembly: GCF_002078875.1. NCBI lineage: Eukaryota > Metazoa > Chordata > Aves > Galliformes > Numididae > Numida > Numida meleagris. The sequence goes on along the minus strand of NC_034413.1, from coordinate 8,673,119 downwards.
CGGAGTGCAAGATAATGGAGATGAGGGATTAGAAATGGTGACTGCCAGGATGTCCCAGGAAGTGAGCCTTCTGCCAACTGAAAATCCAGCGAAAAGGTCAGCAGCAGGAGCTGGGTGAATCAGACACCCTGCATAGAGTGAGAGCAGGAGGGAGCAGAGGAAGCAGACGAGTCACTGGAGAGGATGAGACTCAGCAGACAGCAGTGATTGCATTAGGCATATGCAAAAGAGCAAAGAGTAGAGCGAGTTCATATTACGTTATCAGAATTATATTCCACTGGGGGTAAGGAAATGAGACTCAAGGGATTGGTTGTTAAATTAGGATTTCCTCACATAATTCTATCAGATCTCACATCATTAAGTCAAATCTGGTTCCATTTAAATGGATCTTAACAAATTGTCAAAGCAGGATTTGGATCCTAATGCCACATTAGGTACAACGGTGTGATCCTAGTGCAGAAGGGAACTTTTCTAGGCCAACCTATGGTTCTTGTTTTTTAAAGACATCCCAGAAAAAGTATCTTTTCCCTCCAGAAGAATTTTCCTCACTAAGATTTTTGCCCCCTTTTGGCCAGTTGTATTTGTATTGCTTGTATATTCCTTGTATTCCTTCTTCTTTTCTTTTTAATCTCCTGCGCTTATTTCTCAAAGCATGAGTGAGACATAATGTGCAGGAATATCTGTATCTGCAGCAAGAGCATATGTGTTGTAGCAGCCTTAGAGGAGAGCTCCCCATGTGAGAGATCTCTTGCACGTCACCATTTTCCTCCATCTGTGCAACTAGCAGGGTACGACTACGGGACTTTACTGAATAGGGTCTTGGAAAAATCTGGCTGTAAACACACAAAGCCTGGCTTTGTGTCCAGAAATGGTGTTTCCACACAGTATATCTGATTTCCATAACTGTACACTCTTCTAAATACCAGCCAAGGCAAGCCCATGTAACCATGCTAAATTCCTTTCTTTTCTCTTCCTTACATCAACCAATTTGTGCAAACCTCTACAGAAATCTATGACAATCTGACACCTCTTTGACCACAGAGCCAATGTTGATTGTTATTAATTACTTAAAACTTTACAAAAAAAAAATAATAATAATAAGGCCACGTCTCTGCTGCAGATCTCTATCAGCACAGCTGTTCTGGTCAGACTGACACCTCTCAGTGAGCAAACACTACACATGTAGATGCAATTATACCTAAAAATGGTGCTTGTTTTGCTTGCGGGGATGATTTTACTATACCACTACAAAGAACAGATTTGCCAGTGTAAGTTTACACCGCCCCAGGAACGCTTTGTCTGTTTACTGTGCTGGTATTCCTTTATCAGTAAGGCATTTGCAGTGTAGACATGGTCTTATTTGGAGGGCTGGTTTTAATCCTGACACATGCTAAAGTGATTACACTGCTGATTGAGAACTCAATAGAAGGACTCCGACTGATTTGCTCTGGATCAGGGCCTGAAAGCAGAGGAATTATCTCGTGGTTTGAACACCGGAGTAGGAACTCCTTCTGCACATCCTGGGTTTGATACTGGCTTCATTTATTTCTACCTCTAAAATTGGGAGCATTAAGGGAATTTGTCTTTCAGAAGTTTTGAGTCTTGGTTGTTTCGTGTTCCTATTCCAGGGCGTTAGGAATACGTATGTTCACAAATGGGTATTTGGAACCTTTTTTGTTTTTTAAAAAGAGGTCCAACCACTTCTGCAGCTGTTCTAGTGGCACGAACTGCTGTGGCAGTGAAGGCCCTGCTTCTGGAACAACCTGTATGACTGCTTTGAGGAAGCTCGCCTGTCTTAACAAGAGGTAGATCACAGTTTGATTTGCATTGTGTCACTGCAGTTTCCATGAGTGTATCCCAGTGCTCTTTCCTGTTTGTATTTACAGTAGTCATAGGCTCTGTTTTAAGGGCCTTTGAACTGTTGGATGTTAAAGTCAAACAGGCAAGAACTAGAGCATGGGGACTTGTGTGCAGGGTGCAGGTCTTGAGATCCTGAAACAGCCTTCTGCAGAGGCAGTGTTAGTGAGTCAAAGTTGGGGTGCATTTTTCCTTCTTTGTTAAATCATGAACTGGGCTATAAATTAAGCATGTTTCAGCTGTAAATAGGACCCCCACCTGGCCCCAGACATGGGAGATCACACCAAGGAGCAAATACCTACAGGAAGTGGAGTGAATGGAAAATAGCTATTAGTTGTCATATTCATTTTTACAAGTAGAGCATCCTTTGAAAAACACACTTGGGAAGTGGAAAACTAGAATATAGAGTAGAAGTCTTTATCTCTGAGAGAAGCCAAGTTTCATTTTTAGTATGGTTTAATATAGAATTTTTGGACTGCTCTTCACTCTGTAATCTACTATCTGTAGCTTGCTTAGTCTGTGGCTTCTCTTATATATATTCTCTAGACTGTCATCTATTGGCACAGAAGCCAATGTCAAGAGAACTGATTCCTATGACAAATTAGTGCATGGAAGAAAAAGGTGGTGGGATTTTTTTTCTGGTTGTGTGATGTGCCAGAATGATTGATTCCATAAAGACCCCTCAGAACTCCTCAGAGTGCTTCAGAAATCAGAGCATCTTGATACTGACCAGCTTGATTTAAGGCTACTGAAATTATTACGTTATTCTTTTACCTGATCTGAGATAGTACTTGGCACTACTGTAGACTGTACCGGGGAAATAAGCCAGGTGAAATTTTTCTTTTTATGCACTGCTAGAAGGGAAAAAAGATGCTGTTTTTATTGTAACTTTGTCAGGGACTGGTAAAACAGATCACAGATGAGTAAAAACGAATCCATGGTGCGTGCAGCAAAAAAAGAAGATAGGTCTTCCTGACTGTAACTTACAGGCCAATGAATTACAAATCAAGAGCACAGTAGAAGTGTTGGCTCCAGGTTTCCACCTATGGCTAGTTCAGCTGGTTGTAGGGTTCTATTGTCAATGACCCAAGCTTAAAAAAGTCAGTTTTTTTTTTTTTTTCCAACATGGATTAATTTGCAAAACCTGGCATGCAGTGCAGCTGCAGAATCTGACACCAGTACAGCTCATAGAAGAGTGTTAGAAAGGAATAGTTACTTAAGAAACTCTACTTTTAGGTAACTTTTCTTCTAATTGGTGATGTCCAGCCTGGGAGGATGTTGATAGAACCAAGACAGAGATGGGAACAGAGTTCCTACTGTCACTTATGTTTTCAGAGAGGAACAACCTGGGCAGGTTTAAGGTCAACTGTTCTTGTAAATACATTTTACAGCTTGAGTTTTCATCTATATTATTTGCAAAACAAACATTTGTGAGTGAGGAGGGTGCACGAGTAGCTCACTGAAATAATATGTTTTGTTTTATTGTATTTTACATAGTTCTGGATAAGAACTTCTGGGTTCTTCTGAGAGGAGAAAAAAAGATGAAGAAAGATAGTTATACAATGAGAAATATGGAGACAGGAGTAGAGGAAGGAGAGAGGATGTCAGAGAGAGAGAGAGGAGCTCCAGGGAATGTTAAGTACACATGTAAGAGCAGAACTTATGATCCTTCTTTATTATTGTCCATTCAAAACTACAATGTGTTCCACTTAAACTAGACATGCTAATAAAAGAAGAGTCGTTTATAGTGGACGAATTCCAAAGACCAAAGCTGCCTCCTCATTTAAATTCTGCTCTTTTGTTAGGGCACCCTACTGACATAATTCTCTATTGTTTCTGCCATTATCGCTTGCTTAATGCGGGACATAGTGTCGGGAAATTCCTGTCTGGCACTTACAAGGTGTTTCTAAAAAGGGGAACAAAAGAGTCAAGAGCACATAGGGAGCAGGAGGAAGCTGCGAGGGGAAGTGGTAGCAGAGGGAGGGAGGAATTTGAGATAGGCAGAGGAGAAGACAGCTGTGCCAAGGGCAGGGAAGAGCTAGCTGAGTGCAAGCAGAAGCTCTCAGCTTTCCATCTACAGTCCTAGCTAGTAAAGGGAAAATCATATGAGATATGAGAAGCAGCTCAAGGATGGTGAAAATGTGCAATTTCTGAGGATGAAGTGGAGCAGAGTGGGGCTCCGGAGCCCCTCAGTTTGCAGGACCCAGTGTCACCCAAGAGGACCTGAGAAGGCCCAGAATCACCCAGGAGGACCTGCTGGGGCAGAGAGGACCTGCAGGAGCTGGGAGAGCTAGGCCCTGAAACCTGGCTCCAGAAGGGTCCCACCAGGCCTGACTGAGGATTTGGGGTGGCAGGTGAATGAGGATCGAGCTGGTGTCAAGGCCCGTCCTGCTCCTGGTGTGCTGAAGATGATGGGCGAGTCATCCAAGCTTGCACTAGTCTTAACATAAGGAGATTACTCTGTACTGTCATTTGTTAATAACAATGTCAATTTCTGTCATATAATTAGAAAATACATCTTGCTTTGCCTCCAAGCACTGTAGCCTTATTGCATTTGCACGTTTTTCATAATATTTCAAGCAAACTGACCAGATAACATTAATGAATGTATTAGATAGGCAGACACTTTTAAGGAAAAATAATAAACATACTTGTATATTAAAAAGTTAATTCAGTCTGGAGCCAAACAGGTAATTTTCCCTTCAGCATTTTTTCACTCAACTAAGACAGGTTGGACTAGGAGTGCAGTCTCCCTGTCTACAGTGCTTGGCTTGGTTTGCATACCAGGGGCGAATTTTCTTCAGAGACAGACAGCAAGATGATCTGATTGGCCTCGTTCCAGAGCATGCTCACAAAGGCCTCTTTGATGGAGGGTTTCTTGGTAAGCCCTGTACCAAAAGCTGCCTGCCACCCTGCTTTCAAAGACACCCATTTACAGTAATTCAAGGGGGGAGGGGGAAATAAATAAAGAAAAGTGAAATAGAGGGTTGCCACAAGAATAATTGCATTACCGGGCTTGGAGGGGTAGGGAAGAGGAGGGGGGAGTTATTAAGTAAACTGCTGGATGTTGAAGTAGCTGTTTGGCAACAATGCAAGAACATAAGGCATTTGCAATTAAGCTCATTAAAGCTTCATCATTTTGCTTATCAATCTTCTCTGAAAAGGGTGGGGTGAAGCACCGTATATTAAAATATGGCTGCTTTTACAGATGAGGAATGATCACTACCTGCTTGACTTTCTGAGCTATGCTGTAGTACCCAGCCTGTGATGGTGCACACGATTAGCTGATTTAACTCCCTCTTGTACGCGGGCAAGTGATTAATTGGAGTTTGTTGTTGTTTCCCTGCGCTCCAATGCTAAAACATGCAGTCCTGGCAACTGCTGCCTTCTTGCATTTATCTGGTTGGTATCCATATGTGGTATCCTCCTTACCCATCATTTTTGCTCCCATTTGTTCTTATAACTGTGGCTTTTGGTAACAGTGTTTATTAAAGCACCCACACCTTGGGATAAATGGAAGGTGGTCTAGTTTATCAGAGCCATTGCTTCCTTGATTGATGGGGGAGGTCTTTTGCCTTGAGCTGATACTATCCTATGCTAATCAAGAGCTTTGGGTTTCCAGAGAAATAGCAACAACCTGAAGATATATTAGTGAACACAACTAATCTGAGATACCTACAGTTCCTGATCTGTAGCAACCTGAGCATACGTTAACAGGACAGTCTGGCTGGTGGACAGTGAAGTGTCTGAGTCAGCTGGAGAGTCTTCCATGCTGTGAAAACCTTGTGGTAAGAACAGCAGTATCATTGCCTTCTGCTTTTCAGCTGCCTCCCCAGGTGCCAACAGTGAGATCTGAGAGGAAATCAGGCCTGTCTTCTAGTAAATTAAAAGTCAGAATGTGTCACCACAGCTTATTGCAGATATTGGTAGTAGGTGTATAAGATCAGTATTTCAGATGTAGACACTTATTTTCATCCCAGAGCTTCAGAACACTGTAGATATGAACCAAACCTTGTAGCATCTTTCTGTGGGAGGTGTGTCTTCATTTTGCAGATGGAAAAGTTCTGTCACAGCAGTGCAGAGGGAACCCGAAGAGATGCAGAGTATATCTGAAACAGAGACAGGACTGAACCCAGAAGTACTGATTCTCACAAGTCCAGTTCTTATAATACAGCCTTAAACATGCAGCCTCTGTGTTTTCCTCTGTTCTTTAGGTTGAATATAACTATGTTAACCTCTAAAATTTTCTTGCAAAAATAATCAATCTTTTCTTGTGTTATCTGTATCCAGTAGTAACTCTCTCTTGCATAGGTGATACTTGGCTGCAGAGGTGAGACCTCATTTAGAATTGTCTTTTAGTTTTTGAATGACTTTTTCCATTGTTTTTACAATATATTCTCTATATGGTGTTAAAATTCCTCTTATATTTGAAAGAAAAGAAACAAAAGAAAAAGAAAAGAGAGAAGCTGGGGAAAATGCTGATATGAAGAGAGGTGTGGAAGGAGTAGCACCACTAATACAAACGTGTAGGTCATGTTGCCATATGGGAATGGAAAATAGCTTGAACTTTAATTCTTGGTTTGATCAAGGTAGTGTAAAACCAGATCCCAAAGGATTTCCAATGGAGAAACTGGATTTATACTTTACATATGAGCTGTGGTTGAAGCCAAATGTTCATTCCATTCAAATTGTGTAGGTGGATTACTTTACTTCCAGCATTGAAGTATCATGTTTTTAGCTGCTAATAAACTTAATAAAATCCATTTTTTATTTCCCCTGGTGTACTGTATTCATGAGCATTGATGTGCCAACAGAGCAATGCTGTCCTGAAAATTCATCTGTCAAGAAACAAGCAAATGGATGTGTATGAATATGTTAAGAAATATATGTATTGCTCTTTCATTGGCATTGCTCTTACCAGAATTGCTATTCTACCCTTTTCTCTTAGGATTGGACCAAAGCATTGAGAAAATATAAGAAGTTGTCACATCATCAGCCTAGCAGAGAACTAAGACACATACAGGTTGTTTGTTTTTAAAAACAATGTTCATTCCCCAATTAAAAATATCTTCCATACCAACAAGCTCCCTGCTTTGGCTTAGCTCCCAGAATCAGACCTGCCTCTTCACACTGTGTGTGATCAGTCTGGAGGATTCATTGCCACTGGAATTCACTGAAGCCAAGAAATTACAAAACAAAACTGAATGGGTATTAGATATTCATATAGGTAACTACAATAATGCATGATATTTTTGTTAACACAAACATACAGAGCACTGGGAAGGGGATAAAGCCTAATTCTTGAAAGGTTTAAGATAATGCCTAATATTTAGAATTAGGGTGAGACTTGCTGGGGGGACAGGAGGAGGTACATTGTCACGTGGTACTGTTGAACTTTCAACGTTCAGTCTTGTGTTAATGAATTAGTAACTCAGAGTATATACAGCAATAACTGTATTTCAAATCAGTGAGCATTTTTGATGTCCCTTGCTTAGTTAAATGTAATAATCCAATGAGAGCACTTTAGGCCACTCTGTCAGCTTTAAATTCAGTTGCTAGCCAGCAAGAGGGGCCAAGTGAACTAAGACATCAGGGAGCATCGCCGATGCAGAGAGTTAAATATCTTTCAGACTTAGAGATACAGAGTTGGGTTCAAGATATGCTACAGGCTTCCTCTGGAACAAAGGCAAATTCGCTTATTTCAGCCCCATCATATCCTCTGTGTGCAATGACATGTTACCTCTTCAAAATGTGGCTGTGGCAGGTTGCTGGGGGCACTATGAATTAATCACTTCACCTAATGGATTTACTGGGGAGATTGGGAGGGGGGAAATAATCTTTAAAAAGATTTAGGGTAAACAAAGAGTGAAAAAGAGTGGAAAAACAAGCTGCTTTATGGGCACAGGGAGTGGGAACCAGACAAGGAAGGAAAGCAGAGAGGGATAAGAGGCCTCAGGTATAGAGGAAGAATGAGTTTTTAGGTAGGAACCAGAGGGGAAAGGCAGAGTTGAGCATATAAACAAAGGATTTAAGAGAAAAAGCAACATGACTTTTGAAGCTTTTAGTGCACATCTGACCCAAATCTTCTGTCCTTTCGGAGTCAGCCCATCACCTCCCTTGTTTAGATTTTATTTTTCCTCAAAGATCTGTAATCCTTATTCTAAAGAACTCCTGACTTGGTGGACATTTGTTGTGTTAGTAAATGCTCCTATTGAAGTCAGCAGGCTTGTTAAAACTTGCGCTCTTGCTGCGGCAAGCGGAGCTTGCAATGAATGGGGAGCACGCGCCCGGAGGGAGAGGGGGAAGAGTCTGGCAGCTTGGTACTGCTTTTCCTACCTCACTGTGGGCCCTACCAGAAGGTTCATCACAGAGTTTCTTGGGAGGAAAAGCACGGTGCATTTCTTTCCAAAACCCAAAAGTTGCCTTTGAAAATTGCTTTTAGAAGTTAATGCAACTCCTGATGATGTCTTCTGCAAAAGATGCAAACATGTCCTTGCACACGCATGTAAGAAAGGATATCAGTTAACTGAGGGAGTGGAAAGGAGCTGTAAAATTGCAAGGGGTGTTTAAGCCACTGTCAAAGATGGTAGGCTCTTATGTCTTTTCTCAGTCAACGTTACTTAGAGCAACCCTTTAGCTATTTCAGCAGTGACAGTTTCAATCCACTTGGGTAGAAAATTTAAAGTGGGAACACTGATGTTGTTACATTTAGGGTTTATCAGTTCTCTTTTGCAAGTGTTTTGGTAGGGAAAATGAGAAGATTCCTTCTAAAGATTAAAACTGCACGAGTAACTAGTGGACATAAACTGATTGACCCTACTGATGTGGTAGCAGAAAATAAGCACTTCCCAACTTTTTGCTAGTGTGTGGTTTTTGTTTCCCACTCAAGTCAGTTGGCTTCTAAGAGATGTTTCTCTTTTTAGGTTTCCCCTTTTCCCACTCTCCACTATCTTTTTGATAGATGCTACTTATTCCTTAGAACAACGTTTCATTTGAGAAGAGTACAGGCATGATTTGTTTTTTGCATGTCATTTTTGCTAGTTTTGTGTAGATGTCGTTTGGGGTCGGAAGAGTCATGCTGCTGTTGTTCTGTGCTCTGATGAGTGTATGCACAAAGGAGAAAAAGAGAAAATGAAACCTGCTCGTTAGCATTCAGAAGCGGTAAAATCCAGTATCATTTAATGACCTAATGCAGAGCTTTAAAATTGAGCTTTTGCATCTCTTTCTTTCTCCCTGAAGAGTCTGGTGGCCTAAAGTTATGTAACTTTCTCATGAAGTAGTTCTGGGGGTCTTTGCTATCCTGGAAAATGAAAGACTAGAAAATTGCAGTACAAAGCTTGTGTTTGCTAAAGTGATCAACCTTAAATGGTGTGCAGGTTATCTCAGAGTATAATCAGCACAACCAATTTGAATAGAGCTGTCTTCAAAATAGAGATCTGCTCGTAAGATTTGTTTTCATTTAGGTCTTACTTTCAGCAATAGGATTACCCCGAGGTCTATATATCTACAGGCTTTTGTACAAACAAGCAGCTTAAACAAAACTACCATTATTATACTGATTTAGGGAGAGAGAAAAGCCTTGTTCAGTTTATTGAGTTTAGATCACATGTGTGACAAATAAAGCCTTCCTTTAAATGTAAGTTTTGTCCTGTTCAATAAAATAACAGTTTATTTAGGAAAAAAAAATTATAAAGGCCTACATTATTCTTAATGCCAATTCAGTTTGTCACCTTTAAGTATGAATCTCATAGGCTAATTAAATATGTGCTGTTTAATCCAGTTGAACAACAAGACAGCTGATATTATTGTATTTATCACCATTGAGGTGATATAATCAATTTCTGTCTTGCCATAAGAACTAACCTTATCCTTCCGTTTTTCTATGTTTTACTCTCAGGTCCTATTAAACTCTTCCTGATGCAGCTGTGGATAAAGTTGTGTTCTGTGTTTCTTCCCACACCAAGGAGCTTCAATAGCTGTTACTCATTCTTTCTACCAAGCACATCACGTTTTATTTACTATTTAAAAGTGTCTTGTAAATAAAATAGGATGTGAAAGTTCTGAGCTTAGTTAGCAACTTACATCCTAATGAGGGGTGGCAAATCGTTTATGGTATGGATGCCATAGGTCTTACTTCATACAATGGCAAGCAAGGCATGCACATTTTCCTGAGTTCCAGTCACAGGAGGTAGTGCACCCAGTCACACGGCTGGCTGAGTTCCCTGTGCAGCTGCAAGCTTCACATGGCTTTGTGGCCAAAGGATTAGAATGCAAGGTGGGAAAGAGTGATTATGCAAAACTCATCTTAAAACTGATGTGTTTTTTTCTTCTTTTTTTTTTTTAATACACATGCATATGCTGAAGTTGAAACAGGAATAAGATTGGGGAACTGTTTTAAATTGGCACAAAGTTAAACTGTTTGTCACGTGAATTTAAATGAACTCTTGTCTCCTGTCTTAGTCCAGTCGTGTTGGGTCAGGTTTGTGGGCCCACAGAACTGCTTCTTTGCAGAGTCATTGCCAACAGGTGAAGCTGGTAGTTGAGTACATTGATTTCCAGGGACCTTGGTTAGTGCGCTACTGCAGGAAGACCTTTGGCAACATGGTACTCTGGATCAAAGCAATCATACCAGCAGTGATCATATCGTCTATAATCACAAGAGTATTTTAAAATACTTTAAATGTTTATGTGTATCCCCTAAAATATTTGGCTTGCAGGATTGCAATGTGTTTAAACTCTCTGCAACCAACTTTGAATCGTTGCTTAGAAACATTGCATTTCTTTGTTGCAGACTGTTTGCTGTTGGTGGTAGCAGTTGAGGAGCTGCAGTAGGCTTACTAGTGTCACCTAGCTGAACGTAAATGATTTCACCTTCATCACAGAACTCAATTGCAGGCTGCAAATATTATTTAAATGAAAATTATTTCTTTATAAGAAACATTTCTTTTTTTCTTGACTGACTTTTTAATATTTTTTTTGTATTGTTCTCACTTTTATCCTTAATTTGGGGCTAAATTAGATCTGTCAGTGTCCCTTTAAATTTATTCCACACTAACTAATTTATTGTAGCTAACTTGCATCAGGACAAGCATAGAATACTTACAGCACAAAAGAGAAAACTTAGATCAATCTCAGTCTGCTGAGAAAATTAATCAATTTGCAAGTTACATCTAGCTTAATTCCATCATTTAAAGCAGGCATTGAGTTTCCTTTCCCATATTACATGGAGACTGGACAGTAAAGCTGTCTCCATTGGTAGAGGACTAATTCACTTGCCCCTGTGCTCTGTATAGAGGTCATTAGGATGCTGCACTTAGAAAGCAGCTGCTTTTTGTGCATGTGCCAGTATCTAATTTTCCACATATGTAACAGATCAAAACATTTAGATTGGGTTGATCCAGTCTATCATGACGAAAGAATTTTGAAGGAACACAAGTAAATAGCAGCCTTTCTTGGAGGGTGGATGCCTTTTCCCTGATCCTGAGAAACTATTGGTGGGCGCCACCCTAATTAAAGCAGGCCATACCAGCTTTCCACGGATTCTTTTCCAAAGTCAATTAGCTGCAGAATGTTTGATAGAAAGGAACAAGTCACTGAAAACTCAGCCCCATACAATATTATCATTTATGTTCAGCACTTGTCTTGTGCTCAAGAGAGTTTCTTTTTGTTACACCTCTGTAGACCTGCTGGAAAGAAAAATGTTTCCTGCTTCTCTTTGGCCTGTACGTTCTAGAGCCACATTGTTCAGTGTTATCACCTTAAGAAGCAGTTAAGATTAAAGTGAGATATCACACATTTGAATTTAGAAAAACAACCAGAGAACAAACAACTTTTAAGGTCCTCATCAGAAGTGCATTTAAGTGTGGGACTGTTTTTCAGAAAATCAAATTAAAATAGATTTTTTTCAGCCGTCCTCTATTTCCATTTCCATTTCTCATCCTCTAAATCTGCTCCATCATAGAGTTGTCTACTACTGGTCAAAGTCTTAGGGCCAGCCCTCAAGAATATGAAAATCAGAAAACTAAATGAAGGAAGAGGACGGGTAGTTGGCCACCACAGAGGTACCCCTTGGGATTATCACCTGCCAAAATCCAAATGGAGATTTCAGAGGAGATTATTGCAAGAAGTAAAAGCAATTACTGAGTAGTCCAGTGGGCGGTACTTTGAAGAATGATGCAATGAATTGGAAGTTTTACCTTGCAGTGGCTGTATGCCTAGGAATTACTGTTCTTATTCATGTACAAGTGATGTACAAGAAAAAAAAGTACTGTTATGAGATTGCTAATATGGGCAGTTGTTACAGTTCTTAAAAATAAGACAGTCAAATTAGTACATGAAGGAAGAATTTTGAGATCAGATGCAGAATATGGGCAAGAACTTCATGAAATTCTGCACTGCTAGGTTTATAAACAGCTATCCCTTCTTCTACAGTTCCTCTTCATTTGAGTTTCTTAGAATTGGCTAATGAGATTCACTTTTATCTCAGGATCTTTAACGACTCCCAAAAGACCAGGAACTCAGTTTTAAATCTCATCAGTAAAGCAGAGCTATTTCCAGCAGTATGGTGCTTCACGACAGCATGGAGGAGCTTGCTGCAAAAAAAGGATGCCTACACTAGATTCAGTACTGTTGCTTTTGGCAGGTCCTAGAGACCTAGTTGCTCCTAGTCTCTCTCTTTCACTTATTGACTGATGCCCGCATTGCATTGCTTTGTGTGTTGTAAGCTTTCACCCATCCTGAGTCCTACTACTAGTAGTGAATGCTAGGATGTGAACAAACCATCAGCCGCTTCTCACACATCTTGCCCTCTAGACCTCTAGATATGAACAGAAGTTTCAATGGCACAATTTTAGGTGCTGATATTGACCCTATGAAAGAGAAGTTATGTTTTTTACCTTACGATTGACTATGTAGAAAGGGATATTTTAAAATAAAGTTATGAAATATATTTACAATGCAAAGAAAGGGAGAAACAAGGTTTCAGCAGCAGTGGAGTAACCTCAAAGTTCCTTCAGTGGTGGAATCAGTCATTTTTGAGGTCTGGTTATAAATGCAAAGTGTAATTTTTTTTTTCCCCCAGAACAAATTGTAAATCCTTTTGGGGCAGGAGGATTGAAACAGAAATTGAAGATTTTGTCCACAGAGGAGAGGAACTGAGAGCGGTGACATGAACTACATCTCTTCCTCTCTGCTGGCGGCACGCAGTGCTGAAGTAACCACAGGAGGCCTAGTTGTCTGAGGAAAGCTAATCCGATCAGCCTCGTACGGTTGTGGTATCTGTCCTCAGGGTTCACATGTTCACTAAGCACAGGGGTGAAAGACACGTCAGAGTATGATCACACCTTATTCTCCATCTGAAAATGCCTGTGCTGTGTCTGCTCACTGCCTTCTCCTCAGGTGAGCCGGTTTGGTTGCTGTCACCGAGCCCTCCCCAGCCTGTCAGTAGGAGCAGGCTGGGTTGAACACCTAAGCTAGGTGGTGTAGTGAGATGTTTGGTGCACCCACACAACTGATGGGTGGGTTAACAAGTACTTACCTCAATCATGAGTGGGTAGAGCAGAGGGGAAAAGCACTGTGCTGCTCTGACATCCTCACATGGCCTGTGACATCAGTGCTGCCAACACATGAAGCATATGACTCTCATGTTTCCAGGCTGACAGTGCAGTGTAGCTCTTCCTGATTGTCTCAGCTTTCCTTCCCTTCCCAACAATGCAAAGACTGCCACAACTCAGTCTTCAGCATTTGTCTCTGCCTCGAGGTTGTGCACACAATCACACACCTTCCTTGCGCAGTGAGTGTCAAGTGCCAGACCAGCTGGCTGCCTGACCCTGGCTTGTTGCTTCTCATCAAAGCCGTGACCCTCATTAGGAAAGCTGAATGCTCCCAGAAAGTACCACTGGGGCAACAAATCAGTTGAAAGAGCCTATTGATCTGCTACATTTGTTTTCAACGTGCAAAAAGGAGATTCTTTTGTTCTGGGCTGGCACCAGGCTCTTGCTACAGTAGGTTCGGCGCATCTCGGGACACTGCGATGGGGCGCCTCGGAGCTGAGTCTGCAGAATATTTACTTATTACAGGAGGAACTGAAAGAACCTAGAATTCACTAGTGACAACCTCTTACTTGAACAACTGTTTCCTCCCCTTCTATTTGTTTCTGTTTTAATCACCGTATTACAAACAGAATTTAAATCCCCATTGCAGATGCAGGATATGGTAACACAAACACACAACAATCAACATTTATCAAGTTAAAATGCCTGCACTGTTTACACTAAGTGTTCAGTGTTTGCTGGGTAGGTTCCTTTTTAAATAAAACTTGGAGTAATTACATGGCTGCTGCAGTAATGTGAATGCAGATTTTTGCACTTCCAATAATCAAAGGGAGGAAAAGGTAATCTGAAGCTGTTATGTTTTTAATTACATTTGATTTGTATTTAAAATGAAAGCACAAAGGTAATTTTTCTGTTGCTCTACCTGTGACTCCTTAAATCATGGTAAACGTGCATTATGATCTTCTTAAAAGAATAAGAACATTCCTTGTTAATTAATTTATACAGCTGTCAGTACAGCTTTCTATGTTATTCATACTCTAAGTGTTTGACTGCCATAGATTTTCTAGCAGTTCCTGGCAAAGCTCCAGTGAAAGCCTGGGATTTATTAGGCTGACTTGGTGCAAAGTCTATTGATTGTGGCCTCGAGGGTAATAACTAAATAGAGCTGGAGCAACAAGTCAATAACACCATTGTTGCTACAGACTCCATTCACTTGAGGAGTTAGATTGTTTTACAGTGGCAAAGAGTAATCATGAGCAGATCAGCATGTTCAACAGGCTCTGTACCATGTTGATGCTGGAGACTGTCTTAAAGCTTTCAGCGGGATTGTGGGAGAATCAAGGTGGGGTGCAGGGATCAAGAACCCTGTAAACTCCTTCATTAGGACTGAAGGGTTTCAGCGTTAGCTTCATCATCTTGAAACAGCAACAACAACAAAAAAGGAACCCTGTGCCTGTGTTTGTTCAAATAAGTATTAAAATGCTCAGCTCGACAGTCCTTAATGGCATGTTAGATACCTGATTTGAATTTTGGATGGGGATATGCATGTAGTGTGTGTGTGTATGTGCATGTATGTATGAGTGCTTGTACATATGCCTTAGCATTAAACAATATATCATAGATAGCACAAACTTCATCTCTGTGCAGTAATATTTCCTGGCAGTGGCTGGAAAGAGGCTCCACTTTTCTTAAATTCAAAATGCGGAAATGCTTTTGTTTATTGCTTCTCTAATCCTCCCATGTGTTTATTTACTTTTAGAATTCTTTTCTTTTGCAGAAATATATACAAACCTACTAGAGGAGAGATGTTTACTTCCTGAGAGCTTTATCGTTTATTTGACAGCCTTTGACAACTAGCATTGTGTTAAGAGCAGATCATTTTGAAAAGTCAAAATTGTGAAGATAGGAATTTCAAAACTAGAACTGGTTGATTTTGCAGACGTTCTTGTGTCCGTCAACAGGAGTTACCATTAGGGCTTCTGCAGAAATACAGCGTAATTAGAATAAGCTTCTTCCTACCAGTTAGGAGCTGGACTACTCCCTTGAAACATGAAAGATGGTGCGGAAAGTAATAAGAAGAACCACGTAATATTAAGACAGACATGTAATTATGCTTTGTAGAATGAACGAATTGGTCAAGCAACAGGCTTCTGTGTATTCAGCAGTTCCACAGACTCTTCCTCCCTTTGCCTGTTTGTTCTTGGAATTCAAGTTTTCCTTTTTAAACATGCTGTTTGTAACCATAGATTCTCAAAGATAATAGGAAAGAGCAAAGTTCTCTTCCTGAAACATCAGTCATTGTAGAAGACCAATATTTTAAATGCAAAAATTTCAAGAGAGGGTTTGATTCTTTAACATAGTGGTGACTCTGATATCTGATTACAGTCTATTAACAAATTATCTGTCCATTTTTTTGCTCCTTCTCTTGCTGCATTATAATTCCTTCATGCTATTTAAAGCATTGAAAGGGGTGGAACTAGAAAGGAAATCCTGCAACCAAATATTCAAGTGACTACTGGGCTGCCCTTGGCCATGGCCAGTCAAGTGAACATTACAGTCAGCGTAGCTGGGACAGATCTCAGAATAGGGAGATATGAAAACGTGGTGAATGCATGTTGGTTTTCTTTTTTTTCCCATAAGTAAGCAGAGAGCTTGGCAAGTTTGTAGTGCTTGCTTAGAAGCTCACTTAAAACTTTGAGAGGAGTGAACAGAATTTAAATGACTCTCAGGAATCTCTTTCTTCTTAGGCCTCAGACATGGACTCCCATGGAAACAAATGTATCAGATTAGGAACTATCAGTATTCTGTCAGGATATTTTAATGAGAGGTCAGAAAATACCATATATCTGGAATTAAAAAAGCAAAAGCTGGGCCTCTTCTTTATGACTTCCCCACAGTCATCAGAGTGACTTTCTGTCAGATGCTTTCACTTTATATCTACTCTGCTTAGGTTCAACTCTGTGATCCAAGCAGTTTTTGGCAGATCAAGCCAGTCTAAAACTTAATTAGCTGAGGTATGGGAAGTAAATACGTAAAAGAGGTTTTTCGGAAGTCTTAGCACTTCTTCATTAAAAAGAATAACACTGATTTTCCTGTCTGATTGCAGTGTGAAATGCTGCTTCTACAGTGATTAGATATGTATCAGAAGCACTGCTTGCGCCCCACTTCCCGTATTTCAATTAGAAGAAAGAAAGGCAAAAGGAAACATTCTTCCCAAAATGTGCAAGTTGACATTTCTTTTGAGTAACATTCTTCCAGTATGAACTGTAGATTCACAGAAATTACAGACCAAGCAGTTGAAGTATTCTCTCCCCTTCCTCCCTTCTCCCCTCCTTTTTTAAACTGTCTTCATCAATCAAAATCAACATAAATGAATAATGGAGGTAGATAAAATGTGAAGAGACAATAGCAGCCTTGTTTAGAATTGGCAGCCATAAATCCTTTGTATCCAAAGAGTCTGCACGAAGTAAATACCTGCTCTTGCTGACCGCCGCTGCCATTTAGCCCATGATTTGGAATACTATTTAAGCAAGTGCTGATATCTCATTGAAGCTTCAGCCCTTTATTGCTGGCTTTATTTTAGAGGACTAGTGCTGTCATGAGGCAGGGGAACTTAGAGGGTGAAGCTTTGGAGTTTCCAAAGACACAGGGGAGACAGGGGAGTTTCCTTTCTCCTCATTTGTTAACTTGGGATGACAGAAATAGAAATGGTGTTCTCATGAGTAGGTCAAAGGCTTTTCTGGAACCAGCAAGAAAACAAGAACACTGGTGGAAAAGGAGTGACAGAGCACATCATTTAAAATCATTAAAATTTGGGACTAGCTGAGGTTTTCTCTGCAGGAAAGAAGGGAAAGCATGTGTCCATTGGCTTTCCAGAGGCATGCACAGGACTGCAGAAGCCCAACAGAAAGGAAAGCCAAAGGATTATGTACCTAAATTTCAGAGGGCATGATTTATGGTGT
This sequence comes from Numida meleagris, assembly GCF_002078875.1. Classification (NCBI taxonomy): domain Eukaryota; kingdom Metazoa; phylum Chordata; class Aves; order Galliformes; family Numididae; genus Numida; species Numida meleagris. The sequence goes on along the minus strand of NC_034413.1, from coordinate 8,655,748 downwards.
GGCTTTTGAGTCCTGACGTTTTGATTTAGTTATGATAGACCTGCAGTCTTATGAACTGTTCTTGTAGGAATTTGACAAGACCCTGTAGGGCTCAGTTGCTCTATCTACCATTTTGAAATGCCAGATCTTACATGGAAACTTTTCTTTCTTCCTTCCCACTATAAAAGTCCTTCCAATTTTGAGTGCTTTTTGGAAGCACGCTTGTGAACAAGCTCCAATGTGACTTGTAAGCCCAGGCCCACAAATTCAGGAGGTTTGTGTATTGCCTGTTTTCTGTTTGGATTTGAGTGTAGTTTGTTTGTTACAGCGTGCCAGACAAGGATCACTTGTTAAGGGCTCATTAGCACCAGCAGTGTCCCAGCTGTATTAGAATCTGTGAATATATCTACCTCAGCTGTATTTTCATGCCTTTTACGATTTTCATTCTCTCCAAATTAAAATATATATATACAGACAAATATAACCAAATCCCTCACAGAGAAGATTGGTGACCTTTCTGATGGTACTAAGGAATGATCTTTAAAATCAAAATCTGAATGAGCAGATGTGCAGCCGCACAGCACCTCACTATAGAGAGGCTTGAAGGTGCCACTTCTGTTGTGAAAACAGTTTATTTAGTAGTTAGGGCCTTGACTTTTCTGTCTTTGTACTTCTGAAAGATGATCCCTTGCAAACGATGAACCCTTAGCCTTAATGAAGTACTGATCCCTCTTTAACGTTTACTTAATTGAAGCTTAGAAGGAAAAAAATATAGAGTAGTATTTTAAGAGTGACTGTGTAGCACCTTTCCAAGTTTGCATGCCTGTCAACAAGATGTCATCCTGTAAGTGTGAATGAATGACTCTATTTCCAGTTTGAGTTTCCATTCCTAGGCAAAAATAGCACCAAATGCACTATACTACCAGAATAGATACCTTTTTTTTTAATTTTATAAATCACATAGCAATAAAAAGTAAACTAAGATTATTTCTTCATTAAAAATGTTCCATGTGTCCAGCACCATGTAAAAACTATTAAAAGTAAAAGAAGAAACTGCTTAAAATGACTTAGTAAAATCACAAGAAATAATTTATCATTCTTTTCTAACTGAGCACGCTGTACTTTGTAAGGATACCAATTATATTTAGCATTCCTCAAGGCTTCTATTGTTAGGCTTTTTTTTCCACTACCAGCATGAAGCACTGGAGCTGTAAGCATCCTGTCATGATGCTGACTTTTTGTTGAAGAAAAGATGTGTTCCTCAGCTGTTGCAATTACTTCAGCATTTGTGCCTTCTCAGATGACACTTGGCCAATTTTTTTAAATTGCGTAATTCCCACGTACATGGTGATGAGGGCTGAGATTTGTAAGGGCCATGAAGTGTCTAATTCATGGCATGGGCTGTCTAACTACCTCCAAATATCTGATTCTTGGATCTGATTCATTTAGTCTAAGAGTCTCAGAGTCCTGATTATTTACTGCCTTACTTAACGTAGGATTTGGGCTTTTTTTGTTGCTGGTTTTCAATTTTGCTAACACAAATAATTTATAAAGAGTTAGCAGAATGTTGTAATGGTGTGCATTAGAGCTGGATATAAGGTAGAAAACAATAACCAGGATTACAAAAGTAACTGTTTGACTTGGAGAATTCTAAAATAGCCTCCTAAATTTGATTAACTGTTTCAGTATATGTTTAATCATCCAAATCCTTTGTAAACTATTTGTAAATGCACTCTTGACGTAAAGCATGACTAGTTAGTCTGCATTTTATGAAACACGACAACTCCACTGAGGAAATGGAGCAGTATTTCTGCAGTATAGTCAATATAATTTAGAGGGTGAATTTGGCGTTCAGGCATTTAATTGAGGAAAGTGAAACACTTCCATTTTCTGAATTGCCTTATGCAAATTTCTTGTGCAAAGGTAGTACAGTATATAAAAAAGTTATTTGAAAAAAAAAGAAAGAGGAAAATTGGAAGATTTCAGGATGGCTTGGGCTTCAGTTCTGTGATTTGAAACTGTCAACATCAACAGTGGGGTCTCCCGCCCCCAAAACTACTCACTGCCCCATCCAGCTGCCCCTCTCATTTTCACGCACCCTTCTGTTCTAGAGTCAGTGTCTTGAAATGGAACTGATCCTGTGCAAAACAGCTCTGCTCTCCCAGACTCTACGTTTTTCTTTTTCTTTTTTTTGTCCTGGATCAATTCCTTGATCTGATTCATCACGTGGGCACACAAACTGTTGAATCAGCACAACAGAGGTTGGCATGCTGCAATGTGATGGCAGAAATGAACACCAGGAGGAAATGGGAGCAGAGGGAGGAGAGACAGACCTGAGCATGACTCCTAAAATTAGTATTGCTGCTGGATGCTTTGCATCTTGGAAGCATGGTTTTGGCTTGAGTACAAGGCTTGGAGTCAGAGCATTTAAACTATAAACTCCCCCCTAGCCTTTGACACCCTTAATCTTTAGTTTTGCCATCTGCTAAGTGGGAATAATGCTAGTTACCTCAGTAATGTGAAGATTTACTAATGATTCAACCAATTAGTGCATGAGTAAATAGGAAACACTGCTTTTACACTCCTGCATTTTGCTGAAGTTGCTCTCTCATGGTTTCAAACTACATTTCATTTGCAGTAAAATATTTGTTTTCAACTGTGTTCCTCCTATCAGAAAAATGTTGCTAGAGCAAAGACAGGTCCCTGTTTTTGTAACCCAAGTGTCTCTATTTTTAGTTTTAAAATGTTGGCTGCATCTCTCCGTCTCTCTCTCACTCTCTTTTTTTTATATGAGTATATATTTATAGCTATTGGAATAGCTCTTTGCTATTGGAAGAGAATTTCCTGCAAACAGATCCATTTCTGCAGAGCTCTGCTCCAGCGCACTGTCCCATGTGTTCCGCTGAAAGATTGCTCCAGAACAAATGCCTGTACTGGTTGTAGGATCAATCTTGCAAACTGTAAACTTTATATTGCCTTCAGCACATAGTAAATTTGCATGTGCAGGAGGTATTAGCAACTGGGCATCTGATACTTGGCAGTGTTGAATCTGAAGACATGAGTGACACGAGTGATGTAGCCCATGTTGTACCGAGCCATTTCCGATTTGGATAACGACATTCTCAGTTTTCTCTTCAGTTTTAACTCAGGTGGAGTATCTGTCTTCACACCCTCGTTTAAAGTGGTGAGTCTTGTATCTGCACGCCATTGAAGAGCTGCTACATCTCACCCAGAAATAGGCAAAAGAACTTTTTGCATAATGATCATACTCCGTGGGTATGGGAACACTTGACCTGTAGCTGAGTTTGTTGCACATGGAGCAAGGAGCACAGATTCAGATCGTTTCAAGGACTTCAGCAGAGCTACCAATGTGCATAAGGGTTGCAGAATCAGGCCCCTGAGGATCCTTAGGAATGAAAGGTATCCTGTAACTGCAAGGTATTATTATGATTACTACTCTGGAGAACACAGAGGTATTGAAGTTGGCAAAATAAATTACAGAGTTAAATGTATAAGTAAACCAAGAAGTGACTGATGTTTTTTGCATAGTAATAATCTTCATAATCACTTCATTTGCACAGTTATTTAATTTTAAACTTTAGGCACAGTTTTGAAGCACAACTCAGTGGAGATTTTTGCTGTAAACTATATACTTTAATGAAAGCTAATTGGAGGACAAATTTTAATCTAATTAAAATGTGACTGCATAAAGCAGAAAGGATGAATGAAGCGAAATGCTCTATGGGGCACAGTTTTCAAACAGTGACTGTCCTGAATACTAAGTCAAATGAAGCTTTTGTAAAATGATGATCGTGAACATTGCCAGCAACAGAACAACCTTGAGAAACTGCAAATGCAAGTTTAGTTTAAAAAGTGGACATTCCAATTGCAACTGTGTGAGGACTTTTTTTAAAAGGAAGTAAAAAGCAACACACACACGGTCTCATCTGAAAACATAACAAGTAAATTAGCCAAAGGTGTACATTCCTTCTAAGTTCTCATGATCAGCAGATGCAAATGTTTGCAGTGTGCCGATGAGTTATGAGCCCTAATGAGATTTCAATGCTGAGCAAACAATAAAAATTTATGCATTGCATAGTTTTAGTGGCCTTTGGCTTCATGGTTAGTGTTACACCCTTTCAACAGCTTTGGTAATATAATATCCAGCTGGCTTTGGAGGTAAGGAAAATTTTAGGGGTGAACTGAAATTGTGAGAAATAACGTGATTGATTGCTTTGTCAGAATAATGCATTTTCACGGTATAATTATCCATAGTAATCCTAACCCGGGTACAGATACATAGGTTCTAGTTCTGTTCGGACACACATTCTGAAGGATTCAGGTGAAGGATGGCTTTTCCAGCATTTGAGCCAGACCATTTCCTGCGCTAGAAGCGGATCCAGAGGTCTCACAAACAGCCCCTCTAACAAGGACATTCCTGTCATAGTCTGGCAAAGGGAAGAATTGAAAAGCTGCACTTTCACCAACAACTGTCATGTGTCACAGAGAAAGAAGCCGAGCACCAACACAAAAAGAAACACACAATAGATATTGAAATAAATGTACGTAACGGGGTGCGGGGTGAGGGCTGAAGCAGGGAATTCAACTGGTGCAGTGTGAGAGTGAGCTCAAACGTATTAAATTTAAAAGACCCATTTGTGGGTTAGGCTTTTATGAATCCAGAACCTTCACCGTAATGATTGCCTGCATTACCCTACATAATATTAAAATCTTAGCATGTGATTAATAGCAGATTCCCTGCATACGTGTCACAGAGCACATCTGCAGCAAATCTGCTAGTATATTTCTGTACTAGTTTTACTTTGGGGCCATAAAGTAATTCCTGTTTTGTGAATGAGAATAAACCTATTATGCACTAGGTTAGCTACACCCAGTTTCTTCTCTTTGGGGAAAAAGAGCTGCTTATTTGATACGGCATCTCAAATTTCAGTGCTCAGAAGTGAGTTTAAGCCTCTGATAGATTTGCTTGAGCAAGTTGCTGGGAGTTGCCTTCGCTGTTTCTGAGTTTGACTTTTTCCAAAACCTTCTGTGCAAAGAGTATTGAGAAACTTCTGGACAGCAGTAAACTAGCGGACTTAATTATAAAGTGTTTATTGCCAAATTTGTTAATGAGTCAACATGCAAAAAAGATATATTTATCCCCGTTTCCTCTTAAAATAGTAGTAAAAATAACTTCAAAAAATCTTTTTCTTAAGCTGCTCGGTGATGCAGTTTTGCTATTCACAAAAGCCCTTTTTCCCATCCGCAAATAGCTACCTTTCACTTTGCCCCAAGGGAACAGAGCATGGCTCAAATGAAGCTTAAAAAACAGAAAAAACACAGATTTTTCCCAGTTGTAACTGAGGTTCTCTGCATATTCACACACACACACAAAATAAAAGGGAAGAGGCAGAAACACTGCTCCAGTCTGGTCTCTGAAAAGTCCTGCCGACCTGTTTTATTCGCCAAAATTAAAACAGAACCCAGCGAAAACAACTGAAATGACAACAAGAAAACATTAGGAAAGCAACATCTGTTTTGCATTCCTGGCATCAGCCTTGCCCTTGCAACACAGGGTCTGACACAGATGTACAGGGTTATGACACCGCTGAGTACCGCTTGATTCAAACTGGTGTAACTGAGAGCAGAATCAGGGCGCTGGGTTCTTATAGCGCTGTGCAAAACCGTGTCTCCTGATCTCCTTTGCAGATGTGGGACTCGCACCCCACTGAAGTTATAGGCATCTTTCCACTGATGGATGCAGGTTGTAGATCAAATCCCATTCCTCCAGCAGCAATTTAGAATTTATTATCGGCCGTGTATTTTTCATCTTGGGTGTGTTTTGTTTTCTGTAAAATCGTTTTCCTCTGTGGCTTTCCCATAGCCTTCCACTGCGTGAGGCTGCATTCAGAAAGCGCGTCTCTAAGGTGATACTGCATAGTTAAAGCCCTCCATTTTGGGGTACAACAAAATAATAGCAAGGAGAGAGAAATGCAAAAGTATTCAAAGAAAAGTAAAATTAGCTGAGACTGTGAGTTAAAATGAATCGGTGCTGAGGGAAATTTGGGAAGCCAGAGTTGCCAAGAGAGCAGCTCTCTCACTACATGAGATGGCACAAAGAGAGCAGTTCTCTCCTGTTTGATTGCCCATCCATAGTTCTAACGGAGACGAAATTAGCTCCGCTCATACCTGGCATAACTTCAGTGTCTCCTGTAGAGCTGTCTCGGATGGAATGACGTGCTTGCAGTGTTTTCACCAGCCACTAGATGTCTGTGTGTGCTCTTTAAAGGTTTTGGGTGGATGATGGCCCTAGTAAACAAGAGAGCCAAAACTGGAGCACAAGCTGTGGGAAAGCCTATTAGGTTGCGTTTGCAAGTGTAGCATTGTCACTTTCATTAAGCCCATGCTTAGAGCGATTTATGCTGCCTAAAAGTAAATTCCAACTTTTCTAATTTGAGACAAATCGGAAAAATGTACCTTTCCTGGTCCACATCTGGTTAAGACAAACTGTTTCCTTCATGTCCATGCAAAGGGCTGAAATGTGTCTCACTGTTGTGAAACTTTTGGAGGAAGTTGCTGAGATGTAGAATAGGTTAATCTTATTTCTATTCTGAAGCAGTGAAACTCCATAAAATAAAACATCTGCTCTGTAAGTGAACTGGTGAGAGCCCACTGTGTAATTCCATCCCGTGTAGCCCAAACCAGTGCTCTGCTGGAGCCATGTTTGCGCACAGACAATGCACAGGCATACACGAGTGTGCTCGGGAAGGCTGTGCATCAGATGTCAAGTTTAGTACATCTTAGAAAACAAACAAAAAGCAGCTCCTCGAGGAGCGCATCTGGGTACAGAACTCTGTCCCACACTTCTGTTGACGAGGCAGCCCATGGCTGACTGGGCTGGCCACACCTGTGACCAGCTTTTCTGCAGAGACCTCCAAAGAAATTATGCAAAACTAATCAGCACACGTTTGCTTTTCATTTATCTCTGTCGTCAGGGAATCAGATACAGATAGTATCAGGAGCAAAGAGAGGTACATTCTGATATTATTTTCAGTTTTTTGTCTAGACAGAGAAGAGCAACCGCTTGTATCTCTGCGGAGCACCTCAGCCCCCCTCTACACTCACATCGGAGGCTGAAGGCCAGAGGGGGGTAGGAGGCTGTCTATATTAGAAAAAAAAGTTTAAAACCACCACCTACTCATCAGGTGACTAGAGACCATGGTTGTAAAATGTGCTGCAGGCAGAAGTTCTGAAAAATCCCAGAAAGTGTTGAAAACATCTCTAAACAAGGTATTTTTCTCCTGCACCTTTCTTGCTAAAGGTCCCAATTGCTGCCAAGAAAACTAGTGAGAATGTTAGCTGCCAAATAAAAAATTTATGACGGTGTTTGGCAAAGGATTGTATCACTGCTTGTTTTATACATTTCCACAAGGCTCTTGAAGGGCTGTTGGACACATACGGCTCACTGATCACTGTGCTTTATCTGTTCTTTAACGTACTGAAAAAGCAAGCTCCAATAAAGTATGGCTTAAACAATATATATCTTTTTTTCCCTTTAATAGCCTCCTAAAAACATTTGCTATGGTGAGCATATAATTTCTAAACAACATTCCATATATAAAAAAATTTTAAAGCCTTTTACCTGACAAAGTTGCTTGTTATTTGAGTTACTTTCATAGTAAAAATACATGAATTTTTCAATTAAAAATGTATTGCTCTTGCAATTGTGCTTGTTACATGTTGGAGTCTGGGCCAATAAACTGCCTGTTAAAACATAAAGAAGTCTATTCAGTCAAACTTGTGCCTGCCATTTATGTTTCAAAAACTGAGAAAATAATATGTTAGAATGGCATTGCTCACAAATATCAATTAGGTTTTCAGCTGTATCATTAAATTAATTTTGGGGGAGAAAATTGTTCCGGTGGATTTAGTGGAAAAAATATATTTTTGAATACAGAGTTTGCACACTGACAATAATAATTACGTTGACCAGTGTTGAAGCAACACCCTTAAAATATTTCTCCATCTGAAGAAATGAAATTGTCTGTCTCTCTCTTTTCAAACCAGTTGTCAAATTAGGCTTCCAGCTGATAATTAGTGCCGTTTAACACCCATCTTGTCATTCTGAAATCTCAAAGCCCAAACTGTTTGCTTTTCCTCATTATCATGTGCTGCTGGAGGTGGGAGATTTGGAATATGGAATTGCACTTCCTGCACCATTTTGTAAAGACGCAAAGAGCATCTCTTCTCTGGGGCGGCCAGCAGCAGTGGGACACAGTCCTGGTGTCCTGTCCCCAGTGAAAGAGATGGCCAGAGCAACATGCCCCTGTGCCTTCCCGGAGCTGCCCCAGGGCAGCACGGCTCAGCACCACGCTTGTGTCTTCATGGCACAGTTGAGCCCACAGCAAATATTTGAGAGCAGCCAACAGCACTGCAAATACTGCATGCCTTGTTTATGCTTGCGTACTTCATGGTATTTGATATAAAGTACTCAAGACAGACCAGCATTAAGAGGATTATTTCAGACAGCATTAGGAGTTAATTTACAGAAGATTAGCTCTAAATCAGGCAGATATCATAAGCAAATTAACATCAGTTGTAGGAGGCTCGGAATCAAAATGTGTGGTGTTTTTAGTTTCTCCCTGTATGTGCTTAAGTAGATGAGTGGTATCTTTATTAGTTTCCAAGGCTAAGGTGCTACATCTTGAGTAGTGAAGAACAGGTATACTATTTTTTTCTAGATGCACATTATTTATTATGATGCTGTTTACTGGCAGTGAAACTGCTTAACTCCAAGTACCCTTCCTCTGCTGAATATTTTATATTTCATGCCATTTCTTTATTGAGTAATGTTTTGTTTGGCCTTAGAAATGATGTCTCCATGGTGTTACAGTATTTTAAAATAGGTAATGTGCAGCTTTGCTTCAGATTGACATACTTAATCCTTTTTTTTCCTGTTAAAATGAGTCACATTTTAATGCCAACTCATAAAAATGAAGGAGTGTATAAAATGCTACATACGATGGTGAAGATTACAGCTACTTAAAAATAGCTTCCCTAATACTTAAGCATGGAAATTACAGATTTGTACTATTTCCACTGAAGTGATGTTTAATTTGTAGCAAAAAGCAGATTCTGTTCTTCAGTCAGTTTTTCAGACATGTTTTCCTGCCTGCAGACAGACAGACATAAGCAACCGTCCATCTCAGTATCGCAGTTTCAAAAGTGCTTGCCTAATTAGTGGAGAGGATTATGAAAGGGGCTGAACCGCAGTATTAAAGTCTGTGTTCTGCATTGTACTTGGAGTTCTGAAAGTTTGGAAGTCTTAGAATGGGATTCCCATCTTTGGAGAAATTTGTATGCTGCTCTCCAGGAGGTATTAAACTAGTTAGTCTTCAGTGTTCTCCTGAACATTTGTGGGGTTTTTTTTCTGCTGGGGAGGGAAGTCTGGGCAGTGTTTTACAATTTTTTCCCTTCTTGATGGACCAAATTCCTCTTGACAAGGTTGGCCTGAGGTCATGAATGTCTCCCTGTGTTCACTGAGACAGGAATCTTTGCTCTTTCTCTGAGATCGTGAAAACTTACACCCACTCTAAGCCAGGTTGGGCCTGCAGGTCCCTCCGGTTGCAAGATCTGCAAGTACTTCTGCACTTTGACTTTGTGCCCTCTAGCTTTACAGAATGCATGGAGGCTCGGAGTGGTTATTAAACCGAGGTGTCTGAGGTCATAACAAAGTAGAGGCATTTCTGCTCCCCTAATAGAAATACTGTAACATGCTGAAAAGAAAATACTCTAATAGTGGCAAGTATCTCCTGTCAACTAATTTGATAGTTCTCTATCAGGTAAACCATTTGTGAATACATCGATTCTTTTTATTTTTCACTGTTCTGTCTTCACTATTCCCAGGTTTTCTCAGAACCAGTTGGGCAAAAATTGATTTTTATTTGTTCCACTGGCCTTGTGGAAAATTAGCTTATGAACTGGTTTTTATAGGAAGACTCAAAGCACAGGACAGGTTGAAAAATAAGCCTATAGCAGTCAAAATTGTTGTCTGAAATGTCTTCAGACTGGAAGGCTGAATTTATTGCTCAAAACAAGTGCTAGCAATGTGGAGGTGTGCAGTCCTGCTCATTATCACTGGAAAAGGGGGAACCAAAAAGCACAGTAAAAAAATAAATTTTAATAATGCTAGTGATATTTTCTAAATCCTTCTTGACAGAAAGATTCTCATTATTTTTATCTGTCTCAGAGTAGGCTCTTTTAATGCCATCTCACAAATGGCCTTAGCCATGATTGTTTTCCTTTCTTTTATAGCATTTGGAAAAAAAAAAAAAGAAAAAAAAAGAATATATACAAAAAAAATTCTATCATTCAAGAGGTGCCATGAAATGGTAACATTTTGGAGAGCACATCTTCAGGAACAATAGCTGCAGATGCCTTCAGGTTTTTACAAAAGAGGTCAACATTGTTAAGACAATGTAGCAAACTTTCTATACAAAAAGACGCCCAGTCAAATATAGTGTGATAAGGGGAAAGTAATATAAGCAAAATAATGTCCAGTCTCCAGCTTCACCACACCTAAAAGCTGTAGTTATTGAAGTGAGGCAAGGTGAAAGATGTTGCTTTCTTTTATCCATCATCTAATGATTATGAAAGATGATAAAATGCAGACTTAGACATTTTTGCTTTCCTTAAATTGGACAGAATGTAAACTTAACTGTATTTATTGTGAAAGCCAATGTGTGATCATGTATGTTCTTGCCATTTTACAGCTTGCGTGTGTTTCATCTGTTGAAGAAGTAATTGCTTTAGGTTTGAGGGGACTGGGGTTAGGTTTTTTGTTGTTTTTTTTTTTCCTGTTAACCATTTGGGGACGAGGGCCACATGCAGCCAGTGTGCTGAAGAATGCCATTACTCCGACAGCTGGGCTATCTGCCCTCCCTCGGAGCTCTTTCTAAAGCGCTCGTAATGTTTGCTGAGCCCTATGGTTCTTAGTCATGCTCAGGTGACTAAATGTATCATTTGTTCTTCTTGATACTCCAGTACCCTGAGAAAGGCTGGTTGGAGATTAATGCAACCTTGACTCCTTCCACTTGCAGTTGCCACTGCACATGTGATCTTCCTTTAGACTTGCCAGAGAGATCTGGTGTTGCCTCTGCTTTGCATGAAATGAATTAATCTCCCTCCACTTTTGGTTGGGGAGTTTCCATGGCCCCGGAAGCCACCCGCTGTTCCTCCTAATGACAGTAATAATCTAATTTGTTCCCTCCATGGAAGGGGCAGGCATGGGGACAGGAGAAAGCTGAAGTTGTGTCACTGAGGATAGTGCAGAGAAATGCTCCCTGTCAGGGGCTCTCATAAGCAGAAGCTTTTCATCCTTCACAAATATCTGCCCATATTTTCTAAAAGTAGGCAGTGAATAAAACCTCAGCTAGCAGAAGATAAACAGTAACCTTGCCTTTGCCTTTATATCCTAGGTCCCACTGTCCATGAGGTCCTCTTTCAGGCTTTCTATATTCTTGCACTTTACACGTTCAAGTCTTCATACATTTGTCTTCTGAACATTTCTGTAGATATCTTGCCTTCCCAGGCCACTTCAATCAAGCCGTCATCCACTTATTCCCCCCAGATTCTTGTGGTCTCCTGTGTACTATTTGCACCTCCTGAGACTGCCAGCTCACTGAGACAGAACTCATGCAAGCAATGATAATCATGATCCTGATGGCCACCAAATAACACCAAATAACAAAATATTCCAGTGCTGTTCATACGCTTTTGCTACATTTGGAATCTATTAGAAGATTTCTGTTAGGAATTAGCTATCTCAGTAAGTGTTTTAACTACCAAATACCACAGAATTTATTTTACTTTACAGTCTTAATGGTAAGATCATCAGAAGGTGACAAAATATAGTTCCTTGAGCCTAGTTCCCATCTTCTGCTCCTCCAAAATTCCTGTCAAAAGGGAATTGCATTTGATTCTGCTCAGAGTTTCATGTGAAATCAGGGGTCCATTAAAGGATGGAGAATCGAGGTACTTTTTGTCTAATTAGTAATGAAATCTACTGCTTTATGTTTGAGTTTCACCTCTGTAGTTTCTTTTCTGATTAATGGGAAATTGCAGACACTTTACAATATGGTAAAACCTTTGGTGGATGATTTTGCCTTCAGAGTTAGCAAGCTTTCTCCAAGAAAATTTGGTCTTGGGAAACTGTCGCTCTTGCTTGGACCTCATCTTTGAGCTTTGAGGGATTCATCCCTACCTAATGTGCACCTAACTGAGCCAGCTACTAAACTGACTCGTTCTCCTGTGATGCGTATATGAACGGGAAAGAGAGAAGGCAGTTCAGAGCAGGACTCTAGTTCATATAGACAGGGAGCTGAGAGAGATTAGCTAGATATAATTTGGATGTTTAAAGTTGGATAGTGTGTCTACCTTCCTGCACCTGTTATTACATGACTCATTCTTTCATTCAGGGCCCAGGTGGAAAGACATTGATGTGGTTTGAGTGTAATATTATAACTAGAGATTGGTATCCATGTTATTATAAGTACGTGGCTCCAGTCCTTAAGACTGCTTTTTAAAACTAGAGCATGTATCTCTGCACAACTCCTCAGACCTACCAACAATATCTTAGTCTCCTTGTAAGGCCTGTCTTCTTCAAAAAACCCTGCTATTTGCCTGGAAAAAATGTCATTTTTTTTTTTATTCTCCATTTCTGAGTCTTTAATCTCATTATCTGCTCAGTTTTCAGCAGTTTTTCAGCAATTTTTAATGGATTTTCACAAGGATTTATGCATAAGAAAGTAGAGCCGCTAGCCCAAGGGCAAGAAGAGACTCCTTCAGGAGGGAATTCAGAGACCAGGATGTAGGCTCCTAGTAGAAATGGTGGGTCTCCAGACTGGAGAGAGCCCAGGCAGCATGGCCTTTTTGTCAAGAAGTAAGCCATGGGGAGTCCCATTCACTCTCTGCCACCCTGCAGAGCCTTTTCACTTTTAAATATGCAATGTCAATTACAGTGGAATTGGTTCTGCTCACCTGGAGAACACAAAGAACTTGGCCTTATTTTCAGAGTTCTGGGAGGGAGGAAAAAACCTTGAGAATTTTCAATGTACTTTTTTCAAGGTCAACTCAAAGAGGGCTAAGAAGTTGTAAGCAAGTTATGCTGGTATTTTTTCACTAATATTTCTGTTTTCTAATTTCTGTTGTTAATGATGTAACATCTCAAGTCAGGTATTTCCAACCAGCTGTAATTTTGCTAGGCAGAGTTCTCTTACACTTTTATTTCAGTAGGTTGTTACGTCTTTAAGTTTTCCCACAGCCTGTCTAGTTCTTTTCAGCTGCTTTTATTTAAGAAAAGCATTCTTAAACCTAAAGATGGGAAAGATGAATAGTTACTTGAACAGCCCCCAGATACCCTGAACTTAGAGATTTATCATTATGTATCTAAGGCTTTGCTTTACCAATCATAACATTTTATTCCCCTGTGTTGGGTCTAGTGCTTCGATCTGAAAGCTCCTGATAGATAGTAACAAGGATGTCCTTATATATAGTAATAATGGTGTCTGTCCCAGAAGGTAATTGAGTATGGCTGTATTACTTTAAATTCACATTTGCTGATATTTATTTCACAAATGCTGGTATGTATTTGCCTGTGTGACTAGACCTACACTTTCTGTTTGTTTGACTCATTAATATTGGGCATCTGAAAGTCACCACTGATTTATATGCAACTTTCTTTTTTTTTTCCATGTTAGCAAAACCCGCAGATTACAAATGAAAGGGTACCCAAAATGTAATTTGAAATGACCATCTAAAATGTATTCTTGCATACAAAGAAGAAGCCTTTCTGCCCAACAAACTCATCGGAATCACTTCTAGTTAAATCTTAAATACATGTATTACAGTGAAACACTGTTGGACAGTGCTCCGTCATCAATCAGTCTGTGTTCTTGAGCACACTCTTTTTCAAGACGTTTTCTTTAAGGATAAAGAGCTGTGCTGTAATGAATGTGTGCTAACTGATCCCCCAAGCCGTCTGCATTTTTTTTATTTGTATCAGTGTCAGAGTTGAGCTTCTGATAGATATTTTTGCAGTATTTTATTTGTAGTCTTCATTATTTCAAGTTAAGCACACAAAACTCTTGATGCTCCCAGAGTCTGCACTGGTTCGTTTATAGCTGTATTTAGTTAACGTGTTACCGTGATTGCTAATTTTCATGACAATTGTTATTGTACCATCAGTGCTTAATGGCAAGGCATCATTATTCAGTGCTGGTCAATCAGGCACTAAGACATGTGCAAGACATCAGGCTGAACCCATATAGATGTCGTGCACTTCCCTGCTAATGAATGCAGGTTTGTAAAAAGGTTTAAACACGGTTGGCATCCTTAATGTAAGGTTTGCAAAAGCTTATTGGGGAACTGCTTTGTGTTTATAAGGCACAGATCTAAACATGGCACAAACAGAGTTAGACCCATTGTGTGTGTGCATGTGTGAAGCTACAGGGAAGGGGAGAATCATTTTGGTTTTTACAAAGTGGAAAGGCAGCACAACTTCTGGCATGGCATGAGTGTGGGAGATTTGCCAAGGATGTCAGTGTTTGGAAATGGCTGTGGGACTTGTTCTCCAAAGCAGTGGTCTCCATGTATGTGAGTGGAGGTGATCCCTCTCCCCAGGAAGGAAAGCGGCCTGTGTGATTGATCAGCTGTAGAACAAAGCTGGCTTGGGCTCCCAAGGCAAATCCAGTGGTAGGAAGCTAGGAAGTGGGGTCAGGCATTAAGAAAGGAGAAGCAGAAGAGACTCAACAGGAGCAGGATGCACTTTCTGCACTGATAGCCTGGCGTGTTAGTCCAGCATGCTCTTCCCGTGCGTGGCTTAATGCTACACTTGCATCTGCTTTAGTTACTGTTTCTATGTGTTTTTGCACCCAAATGTTTTGGGCTGCTGTCCATGATAAACTAGATGGAGCTTGGTTTAAAAGCACAGATTTTTCATCTCTTCTAACTAAAAGCAGAATGAGCCCTTGTGCTCTTGGAGTCCCAAGTATGAAAGGAGCAGCAGATATTGGCTGTTAACGAGCTCCAGCACGCCGGGCTCCAGCAGAACTTGGTGTGAATTCAGTGCATAAGCTGCATCGACTAAATGGTTAATTCATCTCATATCAACAGTGCTATGATTCATAATGTAAACTTGAGGAATCCTTGATGTTTCAGTCACACATTCCACTTAATTTGGCCATGCATTCTTTTAAAGCTACAGTGTGCTAACTTAATAAAATGCAGCATGCAAATGCACAAGTTTTTGCCTTCAGGCATTTTAGCCATGGATGTTTCAATGGGTGTCTTCTTTCAAGTATGTATTCTTTCTTAAATTATTTACCCTGTAAACATGCTTTGCATTTTCAAAGAAGAAACTGGGCTTCCTCGTTCACCAGATTTTGTCGAATTTAAGGTGTAGTAGAGATAAAAGAATATCATCTGCTTCTTGTGAGCATGTTAGCCTTTGGGATTTTTTTGTAGTGAGTATTAGACTCCATTTTCTTCCCCTTTGGTATGATCACTCCCTCCCCCACTTAAATTCCTTGCTGCTTTGCCTAGAGCAATGCCCACTGGCAGTGTCTGGCTGTGACAGTACTATAGGCTCCTCTACAGATGGGTCCTGCCAATGCCAACCATTGTTCTACCGCTGTGAGCTGGCTTGACTGCAGTCTATCTATCACTCTGAACCCAATTTCCTCTTGATATTTTCTTTGCTCCGGAGGGCTGCCCTTGCCTACTGACTTGGAGATCGGAAATGTGCTGAGGCCCAGAACTTGTGTCCCCGACCTGAACAGGCATCTTCCAGCATCAGCCTCACACATGCCACTTGCTCACCCTTCCATAGGTCCATCCTGCCACTGGTTGCCTCCTTTGGAGCCCCATCCTCCCAGCACCTTAGTCTTCTTCACTTGAAAGTACAACAGTATAACTTAACGTTATTCTTTTTTTTTTTTTTAAAAAAAAAAAAAGATATAAAATTAATCTTTAACTGTGGGCTTGAATATTAAAAGTATATAATGCTTCAGTGTAGGAGTCTGTTGATAACATCCATCCTATTTCATGATTAATTTGTTCCTTTTAATATGATATTCTTTTGCTGCAGCATGCAGACTAATTCAGATTCCTAGAAATTGAACTTTGATATGTATTTCCTAGATTCTCGCTGTAAGTGAACCTTCAATTAGCAGATACAGGTGGCAGCGTGCCTCACTCAGTGCTCTCTTGATGAGGATTTTAGAGACGTGGACACCGATTAAATAATCTTGCAATTGGGTGTGCACTGCCAGAGTATTAAAAATAAAGTTTTTGGAGGATTTGGTACCTTTTTTTTTTTTCTTCTGATTTTTCTGTAATTTTAAATCTCAGATGATGAAATGCTTTTCCGGTAGGCCAGAGATAGGAGTTGATTTAAACACTCGGTATGTTATGTATGCCTTTGCCTAACTATGTGTTAGATTAAGCGAGTTTCACTCACAGTTAATCCTTTGTAAATTAGCATTATGGATGCCTTGGGGCCCACATCCCACAAATAAAATGGTTGTCAAGCCAGCTGCACTGTGTATTACTTAAGGCTGAATGTTTTAAAACTTTTCATGCTTTTAATCTATTTCACTGCTGAGTTTCAGTTTTGCTGAGTATCTTTTCAGGAGTGATGAGGGTGAGTGAGTAAATATATGTTCTGGTTTTCCTGCATTTGCCTGGGCGGATCGTTTGTTATCAGGTGTTTGGCAGAGAATGTCACACCCCACCGCAGAATAGAAGCTTGTAAGTTCAGGTGTTAAACTGAAGTGCAAACCAACAAGAACCAAAAGCCCTCAATTAGCTTTATTTTGTTAGCCCGCTACTTTTCTTTTTCTTTTTTTTCTTTTTTTTTTTTCTTTCTTAAGAGTGAGAAGCATCCCTCCCTCCTCCTCATCCTTTTGGCAGAGTAAATATTGCCTGTTAAGTTTGAATTAGCTGTCATCGCAAAAGAATTAATGCCGTGGTTGAGCCTTTCTAGTGAGGAAGGGAAAAATAAACGAGACAGATCTTAGTTCAGCTTTAAGTGATAAATGAGGACAAAGCAGCCCATTCATCTCCTGCTAGGAAAGTGGACACAAACACTAAAGCAGTTTTGCGGAAGACGTGTCAGCAAATGTGATCATTTTGTAACCTGTCAGGAGGATAGAGAGCTAGTCCTTTTAGAGTGTCACAGGGGAGGGTGTCTGTCTGATGTGACAGTTTGCATCCATCCATTTGCTGCTTTTTCTTTAGGTGGGGGGTAAGCACGGAGGGAGCTGGAGTAGGTTAAAACTGCATTTTTCCTTCCGCTTTCCAATATAATTTATATGTATATCCACCCACATCCAAATGAAAAACACTTTCCAAGGAAAACTCCCCTCTGCTCTCTGTGCTCTAGTTTCTCACCCCTCTCACTGCATGAAATGCACTCCGTTTTCACATGTTACATTCCCTCTTCTCAAGTTTGAGCCTTGCACTCAGTATATTTCACAAAACACGGTTTTGCTTCTTTTTACCATTATTTGGTTGGTAAAGGCTTTGTTTTGTTCTGTTTTACAGAAGCATGACCAAAAAAAAAAAAAAAGACAAAAAAAAAAAAAAAAACAACCCACAACAAAATAAGAACAAAAATAACTTGGGGTTCTTCCGTTGTTGGTTTGGGTTTGGTTTTTTGCTGTCTCTCTCCGATTCTGATGATATGGTTCTCGTACAAATACGTCTTGCAAAAGTTCCTGTGTCACAAGGAGCCTATGAAAATATTCTTCCTCCTCTGTGAGAATGGAATAACAAACACTGGATTCTTACAGTTCAGAATCCTTCTGTAAAATACCTCAAATTCCATTGTTAATTGATTTATTCATTTTAAATGACCTATTAATTTCAGGCCAAATCTGGAGCCATGTGATGTCTGATTTTAGAAGCAGGGATTTCTCCCAGAAATGATTACACGGTATCAGGATACTACTTCTAGTATCTTTTTATTATCACTAATTTCTACTTTCTTATGCTAAATAGTAAATGCAGCATTCGCCTATTACCATAAGTAAAGGTATGCTACAGAGACGAGAGATGCTTTTACAACATAAGCTTCACAGTTTGACACTTGCTTCTTTATATCATCCTTTTCTTCAAAACTATCTTTCATACTTTTCCCTTGGTATTTTAGTACAAGTAAGTACCTCATTGACATGTGTTTCCTTGAAATGTTGTACCCTAATAATAAAATCCCTTGAAAATTAATAAATTGTTTCCTTTCAGATTAAAAAAAAAAAAAAAAAAAAGCTGTGAAGCTTTCATAATAGCTTTAAAAATGTAATGGTATTTACTGCTACAGAGCACCCTGCATGGGCTGCATCAACTGAGGACTGATAATGTAATTTGTTTTAGAAGGTTAATATTAATAGTAGCATGATGTATTTCAGTTATTCTAATATGTCTATATCTGTATGCATAATTAAGGAAAGGTTCATTCTTTCTTCAATCCCAAAGTTGAATTAAATAGCTTCAGAAAGAAGTGTGGGGTAATGGAAACTGAAAGAAGTGAAAACAGTCAAGATATGCAGAATGCTGTCGGAAAACCTGAATTTGTGACCCCGTGCCTTTTCTCCATGATTGTTATCATTGTACCTCTCTATACTGTTTAATGTGTTCTCTATTTTCACTATAGCTTTTCTTTTTCTCTCTTCTGCTTTTTTCCAGGATCATCCAAAACCGAATTTTGATCGTTGTTCTGGCAGTCTTCATCATCCTCACCACCGCAGCAGCTATTTTTTTTTCTGTCCAGGGACGCTGATATCTTTGTTCTGCACTAAGCGGCAACAAACGGCTTGTTCTGAGTAATTAAGACAAAGTGGTCACATGAATCATTCTCTTGCACTGACAGAGTCTCCCTCTCTTTTCCACTATTCAACTCAGGTGCAAGTGGTGTAAAATACTTTGTATTATTGATGGCATAGTTGATGGCATGTGGAGTTGATTGTTTTTCTTCTATTTTTATTTTTTTGTCTTTATCTGAGTGTTTTTGGAATCTTAATATTTGTTTGGGGGAGGGCTTGCTCCAGCATCGGAAGACCTAATGTGTCCATTTCTAGCCCAGACAATTGGTATGTAAGCTGCAAGAGTTTAGAGAGCTAAAGGGGATCTTTGCACTTTTCTTGTGCTGTGTGGGGTGTATGAATATCAAGCAGTACCTGACCTTATGTGATATAGAATATAAGTAAAGCGCAGACCAACGATGTAGAAAGTGAACCTGTCTCCTGTGACTAACTACTGATCATGAATCATTGTAATAGATGTAACCTGGTTAGGAACAGTAGTTGTAAAAAGAGAACAACCTAGAAGGTGTTTGATATCTGATGTGAATCCAACGCACTATTTAACTTTTTTTTTTAAATTAAACTTTCTTTTCTGCTTATTCAAAACAATTCCGTTTTCATCAAGATTGTGATAAAGCATCACTTGCTGAAAACATAGTTGTGACCGCAGCCCATCTGTTGAATCTGTTTCAAATCTTCCAGTGTTGATTTATGTGCTACCAAGTGTACATGCTAGACCTTTATTAAAAGTGTATAAAGATATTAATCTATTCATTGTTGATTAAACAGAGATCCTAAATAATAGTCCAGCGACAAACACATGATTACCATACATTCTAGATTTTGCATATTGGCCCATGTTGACACCAGGTGTTGAAAATATTTTCAGTCTAATAAATTCTGATGTGATGTTCCTCTTTTTGAACAGAAACTGTAAAAATGTTCGTTTATACTTGCTTTTAGCTGATACAATATATCAAAGTTTCATCTACCAGGTTACCTCTGTGTAAATGAGGTGTGTTTCTCGTTTCCTGTTGGCTCTGCCTCACCTGTAGCTATGTCTACATCATTTGAATTACAGCTCCAGCAAGGATCATTTTTCTGGTGATGTGGTAATTTTCATGAGAATTTTTCAATCTGTTGTAGGTAATCTCTTCCAAATACTACAAATTGAGAAGGATTTTAACTTACACTTAAAATCTTTTCCTGAAGATGTTCAGTGAAACAAAATCTGATGGCTTTCAAATTCCCTGAAAATTGAGTAGGAAGTGAGCACCAAATTATCGTGTGTCTTAGATCTTTGGGGTTTCAGCATCCCTGCAGACTGCCAATATGCTGTGCTGTCTCTGGGATTGATTTGGGATAAGCGCCTGGGAGTTGATTTGGGCCCTAAATGTGTCCCATCATTTCCTACATGGAAATTAATAACTCAGCTAAAAGGATGTTGGTATTGATACAAGAGCTAAGATTTAGAAGCATGCTGGTAAATGCAGAATAAAAAGATCAGGAAGAAAAATGGAACTCATTGAAATGAGTTAAAGCATGTGTGGTCAGGTGTGGGTTTTGAGTTTCATACAACTCGCATCTCAGTTCCAAAGTGGCTTCTCTGCCAGGTTTCTCTGCCTACTCATGTCAATGGCTGCAGAGTTGGACTGGTACAAAAGTTCCTGGGTAATCCAAAACCATGTATTTATTTGGGAGATGCTGTTTTCTACAGTGCTGCTTGGTCATTTTCAGCTGCTTCTGTCTACAGCCTGGCAATGTGACAAGGCAACAGGACCCCCTCACCACCTGCATGTCTCCTTGGGAAACCCCCTCCTCTTGTATTTGCAAGGTGGGAGGTAGGTATCCCATGACTCTCAAGCATGGAAAGGTGCGGGTGTTGAGCACGTAGTGTGGAGGCTGGCTGACCTTTAGTCACAACATGCATTCAAATTAAGAGTTTAAGGTTGTGTAGCTTCAGGT